>NW_009260180.1:750853-753278 GCF_000687185.1 Egretta garzetta | reverse complement strand
ACAGGCTGCCCAGGGGGGCTGTGGAGTCTCCTTCTCTGGAGATATTCAAAGCCCGCCTGGATGAAGTCCTGTGTAACGTGCTCTAGGAGAACCTGCTTTAGCAGGGGGGTTGGACTAGATGATCTCTCGAGGTCCCTTCCAACCCTTGCCAATCTGTGATTCTGTGTCCCCTCATCCTTCATTGCTCTGTTCACCCCACCTCCATCTCCAGGCACCGAGGAGCCCGCCTTAAAAACGCCTCTGCCCCTAGTGTCTAGTTGCAAGCAGAGGAACAGCAATTCCTTCCATTTGCATCTCGTTATTTAAAAGACATGGTTTGCAAGCTTTCTGCTTGGAAGGACACGACAAACACGCTGAAAGCGGGTGTGCATCCCATACCCCCGTCCCTTCCACACACCCCCAGCAATTCCCAGCTCAGCTGGAGCCTGGTGTGCCACGGGCTGGCTCTGAGCCACATCCACCCCCAGGACCACAACCCAACCCTTCTTGGTACCTCTGTGCTCTCACCTTGCCGTCTTCGTGATAGACAAAAATGTTCCTTGTGCTGTTGTCCTTCAAGTAAGTGATCTGCAGTCCGTGTGGGTTCCCGATTTTTGCAGGCTGGAAAGTCGCATTTAGATGTTCAATCTTCATAATTGCTTTGGGTTCTTTTGCCTGGAAAACACAGCTGAGTGAGCAAACACCTGAGAATCGGCTTTCAAACCAGAAAGCAGTTCACTTGGTCAGAAAAAACTCCCGATTGAGGTCGTTAGCTAAAAAAACTGACTCCCAGCCCGCAAAGCTGCCTGGTGATGAGGTATCAGAGACTTTGCTCAGGCGTCAGTGAGTGCTTTCTGCCGGCCTGGAAAAAGGCTCGGTTCTTCTGCAAAATTCAGCAGAGTTCAAGGGGAGAAAGGTTTCGGCCCAGAAGCAAGATGGACAGGCCAAGTCTCATGATAGGATGCTGTGCTATTAAGACAAGCATCTTCACCACACCTTCTCTCTCAGACTCTTTACCAAATGACCAGCATTTACACAGGGACAAGCACTATCAAAGAAAGAAAACCATTCAGCCAGACTAAAAAAAAAAAAAAAAAAAGCAGACTGCTAATTAACAGGCCAGGATGCTTTCTGCATCTCAAGCACCCACAGCCAGTTCATCCTTGCCCAAGAAGATGGAGGATTATCCCCCTTGCCAACTTCAGACCTGGGTGCTAGGCTGGCAGGGAGCACCATGCCCACGTCCCCACCAGTCCCATCCTCTCACAGCAGCCTGCTCTTCCCCTTGCCCTCCAAACATACACCTTACAAGCCCACCTCTTGGGTGGGTTAGCCTGACTGTGAGCCTGGATCAGGCCCTCCCAGGCACCGATCCCACCTGCACCCTCTGTGGCAGGTCACTTGAAGTTAGTAGCATGGTCCATCTTTCTGCAAAACATCTCTGGAAGTTTGACGCCCTTTCAGGACTGCACTGAGAAGTGAACTAGCAAGCGTGAATAAAACGTCCCAAAAAATAAAGCTCATGCTCTTGGTAGCAGCAGTTTTAGGGCACAGCCAGCAGCCAGCAGGTCCTGTGGTGGTACCATAGTCCCCAGCACCACGCGAAGTCCCTGATCTGGAGGAGATGCTAGTGTTGCTTTGGGAACTTGGGGACTTGCCGCGGACACATAGCTGCTGTAGGTGACCACAGTGGGGAAATCCCAGCAAAGAGGACTCGTCTAGACAGCACCGTTCCCACCACGGCTATGGTCAAGAACAAAGCAAAGCAGCTTTAAACTGCAGGAGCAGTCAGTAGCGACTGAATGAGGGCTGCCGGGACTTTCACTTCTCCCTTGGTAATGACTGGCTTTCTCCTGTCCACGAGGTGCAATTGCACCACACCAAGCTGAAGGAGAAGTCAACATATCAAAGCTGGCCACCAGGCGTGGAGAAGTGTGGCTGGATGTTGCCTTCCTCTGCATGGCATGGCTCACCACGACACCACGACTGCATCAGCAATGTGACAAAACTGGCTGGTGGCCTGGCCTGGGCTGCTCTCTGCTGCGACGCTCAGGGGAGACTCAAAGGTCAGAGGAAACACCTTGGCTTTCTCCACTACCTGCTGCAGAACAGTGGAACCTCTATCCATTCATCACAAATGTAATTTTCACGGTAATAGCTCCATTTCTCACTCAGAATAAATTAAATGTGCTCTGGGGAAAAAGACAAATGCTTCCTCTGCTTGATGCTGGAACGCAAAACCAGGGGGCTTTTCCTCTGGATTGCTTGCCATGCCATGCCAAGGAGGTTTCAGACCCCCGTGACCACTGTGAGGGGGTGATACCTTCATCACAAGCTAGCCACAAATATGAAACCCACGCCGGGTGGATGACGCAGGGCCAAAGCTGAGAAAAAATCCTTTGCTGGTGCTTTAAGAAAGGCCTTGTTGACTCAACAGAGCAGGAAT
>NW_009260180.1:743771-750840 GCF_000687185.1 Egretta garzetta | reverse complement strand
CAGTTAGGGTGTCCCACCATGACCGTGGTGGTGGACCAAGAGCAAACCCTGCTAAAAACACTGGCAAGCTGTACCTAGCACCCTTGTCCTGGAGCAATCGGGGACTCAAAGCTTATGAAAACTGTAAAACTATAAACAAAACGGTGGCCTAGGAATTACTTGTTCCAAGATGCTCTTACAGTTGCAATCCCCCGTCCCCACGCAGCAATCCCAGGTACTCACGTCATTTTTGTTGAAATATTTCAGTGCACCTTCCCTCTCTGATAACACAAATTTTCGGCTTAAGAATTGCCCGTTGTCACGTCCTCTCTTCAACAGAAACCCTTCTCGGTACCCTGCAGCAGAAAGCAGTTGCTGAGAACCAGGGATAAAACGCTGTATTTAAAAAAAAGAGGCAGGGTAAAGAAAAGGAGAAGAGCTTCAGCTTCAAAACCCAGCAGAACAATGTGTGGCTGGATTGCTCAAGACACGAACAAAGCAGGCCGCCTTTCTCCTTCAGATTCGCCTTTCTCCTTCACATTTGCCCTCCTCACTCCACTCTTGCTCTTTTCCAACCGCTTGAGCGTCACAGATGTCCTGACACCGGGATGTGGCAGGGCAAAGGGGATTCCCACCGTGCATCCCGCCCTGCAACACAGTGGAAATCTTGAGGAGCGAGGCTGTGTCCCTGCCACAGGGATGCTGCTCAACTTACTCACTTAAGCAGTGCTTTTGGAGTAAGGGAAAGGCAGGCGAGATCTCTCCTCCTGTGTCGATGCCACTAAAAAATTAAAAATGAGGTGTGTGCATGCAGGGAAAGCAGCTTGGGGCAGATGGCTGTATTGGAGCAAGCCACAAATACATTTTTGCATGGAAGAAGGGGAAAATGCTCGCAGTTCTTCCCACTGGCTTCAGGGCACCTTGGTTCAGAAAGCCTCTGAGCCAGACGTGGCATCCCCTGCTCTCGGAGCCGGTCCCTCCAGCCCCAGGCACCGCGGGCAGGCAGCCTGGCCAGGCCACCCCCCTGCGTGTCAGCCCCGTGGCGGATCTGCTGCTCAGGAAGAACGCTACGCAAAATACGTGTGCTTTATTTAAAACTCAAAAGAGCCAGAAAGAGAGAAAAAAAAGAATCTAAAAGTCTTAACCCCTCAAATCAGAAAAGCACTTAGAGCTGATCGCTGCCAGCACCTCCTGCAGCAGCCACGACACCCAACTTATTTCACAGCAAGTTTAATTGACGCCCTTATTTTAAATGCTTCAAAACAAAGAAACCCCAAGAACTGTCCACTACAAGATTTGTGAATACCAACAGAGCAGTTTGACGGTTGTCTCCCATTTGTTTTATATATAATTATACAAAAGTTCTGTTGAACAAGTGTTCCCTTTCTCTCTTAGTTTCACACTTGTTAGGTTTTTGTTATTGGCTCTCGCGAGCTAGGATTTTAAAGTTAAAAACTGTATGTTTATAACAACTTTCAGCTAAGTAACTAAACTGTTGTTTAATATGCGAAATGGCTCTGGACTCAGCGGGCAGCCTCTCCTTTGCCTGCCTACTACGAACCAGTGGTGTGCAGAAATTCCTCATTCAACCTGCTTTTCACTTCTCCACCCTGATACAGGATTGATTTAAACCAGAGATGAAAAGATGCAGAAAAATCCCTCAACCAGCTCCTCCACACCGACTCTATAGGTACAAGCGATATGAAATGTTTCCATGCCACAAAAACCTAAAGCAAGACAAAAATGCACACAGACACACATTTAATGATCAGAAAAGACTGGAAGAAAAGAGGGATATTAACAGGAAAGCTGCGAACCAAGGGGAAGGTGCCCATCGAGCCAAATGTACCATTGCTGATAGCCAAAATACCAGTTTCTCCTGTCAGGACTTACAAAACTCTAAGTCAAACACTTTTTCCAGATCCTCAGAGACCTGTACTGAAGGCCAGGCAAAGCCACCGACATCTGCCACAAAGGAGTGTGATGGCGAAGCCCCCGCTGACCACAGAGAGCATCATTAATCCGGCCAACGCGTCCGATGCCTGGCACGCGGGGCTGCAACGGGCTGATAACTCGACGCAGATGGAGGCGGTGGGAATATTCAAAGCTGTCAGCAGGCTTTCCGTTGTTTCTTTATTCTATACGGGGTGCGTGCTGCAGTGGGGCTGTGTTTTAAAATGCAGGGCCTCCCCCTGCCCCCCGGAATGAGCGTGCGCTGCCACCCAGGAACCGGCGCGGGTGTTTCCATCCCAGAGCCCGCAGGGATCCCCCCTCGTGCGTTATTTACAGCTCGCTCGCATGAGAGAACCAGCACAAGCAGGGGGTGTGCATCTCCCCCGTGAGAGCCAGCACCCCCGCTGCCCACGCTCCCACGAACCTACCGCTCCCCGTGGCCACCAGAGCCAGCAGCAACCGAGTCCAGGCCACCGCCCAGAGATGCAGGCGGGACAGCCCAAAGCCTCAGTTATCCCACAGCCAGGGACAACTGGGGATGCCACAGCACTCTTCCACCTCTGAGCCCTCCCCATCCCTCCGGCGCAGGACAAGTGCTCCACCCCACGTGGGCCATCATCACCCATGCGCGGCCAGTGGCTATATTCATGCTCGCCAGCTCAGTAACCCAGAGGACTGATACGAGATGTATCAAAGGAATTCTCGGTCTCAAGCCCTTTCTCTGTTCCACCCACCCACCCAGCCATCCAGCTTGGAAGAGATTTCCCCAAAGCCACAAGCAGAACTGGCTAATTCAGTCCATCGATTCAATCCTATAGAGTCATAGAATCGTTTAGGTTGGAAAAGGCCTTTAGGATCCAGCTGTTATCCTAACTCTGCTATCCCACCACTAAACCATGTCCCTACGCCAACTGTGGGCTTGCTATGTACTTTTTCTAGCAAAAAGACACGTCTAACCCGTTGGAGAGCACTTGCAGCGTCAGAAAGAGAAGAACCCACAGGGAACAGGATTATCTGAAGTCTGAGCAAGGGGAAGCAGCCAAGAAAGCCACCGAAACTCAGCTAAGGGCAGCCGCATCCGACAACAGCGCGGGAAAGGCCCAGGCTGATGGATTCGCATCACCGCCGTGGTAGGAATCCATTGCCAGGGAACCGAAGTGCTGACTGATTCAGAGTCAGATGCTGCTCCCTGCCAGGCTCCTATCAGCAAAACGGCTACACAACCTACAGCGGGCTGTACACGACGGCGCTGAACAGCAATAATAGCTCTCTGACAGGAGACAGACAGGCAGAAGGTGATGCTCAGCTGATACATTTATAAAATGCAAGATTTGCTTAACGTGAGGCAGAAAAGCTGCCGGGGCTCTGATGGCTGGCATTTGCCGACTGCTCCCTTGTATGGCACAACATTAAGCAGCTTGCTCCCAAAGCGTGCGGTTTAGAAACCAGGGACAGGCAGTTTCTGTTCCTGAAGGGTGCTGATTTTTAACGCCAAGTCAGTCGGAGCAACTAGACAGTACCTCAAAAGCCATTTCTATTCGCTCCACTAAATGGCAGAGACGGTTTCTGAGCCGCTCCGCCGCCTCTCCGCGGCTGACATTGGGGGAACACTAACATCTCGAAGGGGGCTGGAGGGAGCTGGGCTTGGAGGAAAGGACATCGGTGTCAAATGAGAGAGAGGAGAGGCAACACGAGGAGAACACCTCCAAATACAAACGCGGGGTGATGCAGAAGGAAAGCCCCTCTTTTCCTTCAGAAATCCCCACCTGGGGTTTGCTCGGCCCAGCAGAGCATGCTGGGCACACAGAGCTCAGCTCTTGGTGGCTCCACCTCAGAGCAGCTCAGCTCCACAAGACTTGGCTGTAAGTCTCATCCCTTCATTCATCTTGAGTGTTTCATTATGAACATCTGAATGGCCAAGGATGCTGCAGGCATTCCTTATTAAACCTGTTCCCCTCCATGGCACATTTTTTGTGATTTTTTCTTAACACTTAAGGGATGAAGAATAAAATTACTCTACATTTCCCCAAAGAGTATCTCAAACAATTACAAATCTGTAAAGTCCACCTCATGCTTACCCCCGGCATCGTAACAGTTATGTACAAAGAGAAGGGAGCCCAGAGAGGTTTGCTGAGCTGCCCAGGACAAGACCGTGAGCCAGTGTCCAAGTCAGGCTGGAAACCCAGCTTTCCCTCCCCTCTTACATAGGGACATTTCATCATTTTGATCTTCTCTTTCCAACCTTTTGTGGCAAAGCACAGTATCCAAATTCCACTCCAAGGGAGAATGAAAAAAACCCAACCCAACAGTAGGTGTTATCTCTTTCCGTAGTTCACACGCTGGTTCTTCCCAGACCGACTGCCTCTGCAAAAGAGCTCCTGGCTGCCCAGACAAAGCCAGCTGCTAATTTCACTGTACTTCAGTACAGATTTTCATAAATCCTTTGCTTGCTTCTTTTCTTTTTCTCTCTTCCTTCCTTCCTCCAGGGCTGCATCCTCGGGAGCTGTTCCTCTGCTCTGCCCAAACCTGCTGCCCACACCTCTGTCAACACCAATCAGAGCAAGCCACCATGAACTGGACTTGAACTCAACATGAACCCATCCAGGTTCCCCAGGCAAAGAGCGTGTCAGCAAGATGTATCCTCGATGTCCTGATCTAAAGGATTGTGAAAACAGCTAAAGAAGGTGTTGAGAAACAAAACTGAAGGAGGCTGAACAGTGAACAGATCTCACACCGGAGGGCATTGGAGTCGGAGAACGAAACCATCTCTTCCTCGTCTCTGTGGGCTGCACTGCCTTAGCAACGGCTTCATATTTAGAGGCATCTGGCCAAATCCAGATCTTCATGAAGGCTGTTGTGCTTACGTTGAAGCAAAACGACCGCTAGCACTACAGCACTTGCTGATTGCTGGTGATGGATCACGCAGCATTGGGTCACCAACACGTTTGCTTCCCCTCCCAAGGCACAGAACGAGGGATGCGGTCGCCTGTCGTCATCCCACTTGATTACCAGCACCCAACCCAACCATGACTACAGAAAGGACTACCTGCTGGGGAGCACCTACAGGCACCCTTTAGGAATGTCACTCTCACATTGCTAACACCATTGCTGTTCTGTCGCCAAGTTTTCTGCATCACTGCAGCCGCCTGCCAAGAAGAGAAAAAAAACCAACCGCTTGCTTTTGTAGGCAGTTCTGGCACAAACCTGCAACACTTGCAAAAAAACCCACCAAGCAGTTGTGACAAAGTTAGCTAACAAAGGGCACGTCATATAATCTGAAATCGCACGGTCGGAATGGATATTTTTGACCCATTAATGTAGTTTCCCAGGTAAAATGAGGAACTGTCACTTCCACACTCACTTCATCACCACAGCTAAAACTCTGTGGGGGAAAGAAAACAGGGTCACCACGTCGGCTGACCAAAAACAAGACACTGCATAGCCTTGTGTCAGCTCTGTTGAGCTGGTGGCTGGAGCTCCTCCAAGCCAGGCATCTAAAAGCGGCAGGACCCATTGGATGTTCTAGTCCAGCTCAGCTTTCTTGCCGTCCAAGAGGCTGCAGAGGAAGCAAGGGAGAGGATTCTCTATTGAGACAATCTGACATAGACACCGTCCTTCCATCCAACTTCCGCCAGCAATTTGTTCAAGTTCCCCATTTTTTAAGAAGAGGGATATTGCTACTTCCCCACCTCAGAAAGCCGTTATGGTGCTTAGTTAATGATGGGTTTTTTGGTCTCTGAGAATGTGGATTATAGGAAGTACCCAAAATTACTCTTTCAGTTTCAGCCTTTGCTCTCAGAGAAGAAAAAAAAACCCTCCTGCAAGGACAATCACATCCACTGGCTTGAAAAAAAAAAAAATACACATACATGGACTTTGCTTTTGTGCATCCTAAGTAAAGCATTATAAACTTGGAATTAAACCACGTCTGCTCTTGGTGCTTTATTTTGCAATTTCACCTGGGAGGCATCAGAACTGCTTGTTCCATGACGTTTCTAGGGCAGTAGTAAAATCAGGTCTGGACCAAGGCTTTTAGGAGAAAGATGTTAGCGTATCCAAGACTGAGCATAGCAACAGAGCCAATACCACACCCGAGCCCAAATGCATCACTGTGTTGTTTCCTGCCTTCTTGTCTCACTACAAGACAAAGTATGGTAGGCTGAAATAGGAGAAAAAATTTACTTGTGTGTGTAACCCAAGAGCAATCACATTTTCCTAGAGGTCAGGCAGGGCATCCCCACCTACAGAAGTAGATCTTCTTTCCTCTAAGCAGTCAGAGTGCTTTGACCCCAATTCAGAGCTTTGGAGAAATACAAATGCATCACTTTGCTGATAAAATTGCAGGGTATATATCGCCACTTCTCTGTTTTTCAGAAGCCGAGTACTCTGCTATATTAACATTGTAAGGCATTAATTAAACCGGAACAGTAGGTAAGTACTTACTGGAGATGATGCGCCTGCTTTTGCTGGGAGGTTAAGGAGTTGCATAATTATTTGGAGCAGCTGAGTGGCAAATGCCTGACATCCCACGCTACCACTGACACCAATGTCACAACCTCCATTTAAAACAAAGAGTCTGAAGGATATTTCTTCTGCAATAAACCTCGCCGCCCGTAGTCGGAGGGCTGGGCGGAGAAGGTGACATATTCTAAGGTTTCCCCATGGACTTTGAATAGCGATGCAAAAAGAACTGTACACCTCTTGTTTGGCTGTGTCAGTGTAAATAATTTGGTTTGATCGCTGTAAGGTGTAATATTTCTTCCTGTAGCATTTGGCCACCACCAAAGCAAGACATTTCAATGACTTACTTTGAATTTTTCCAACATTTGCATCCCAATCAAAAATTATTCAAAAAGGAATATTAAATTTTCTCATGGTGTGAAAACACTGCTGTTCATCCAGAGACAACTCATCCTCCCAAAACATAAGGTAGTCCCCGTACAAGGTGTTAAGGCATGTCAGGCCACTGAGAGCTTGCAGTCAAGGCTGCAACCACTCCCTGCTCCATCGCACGGCACCAGCAGCTTGCTTGCCCCTGCCCCCGCCTGCAGTTGCACTGAGGAGCGTATAACTTCTCTGAAAATAAATCTGTGGTCACGTCCGGATAAATACACTTCCTGCTGGTTACATGTTCAGC
>NW_009260180.1:738541-743547 GCF_000687185.1 Egretta garzetta | reverse complement strand
CGTCAGCATCCATGCATGCAGGAGGCCTCGGAGGCTTGCTGATGCAGTGGGCATCCTTTTGCCCAGTGGTTCTCCAGCACAGACCAGGTGAGGAGCCCCCAAAAGCTGCTACTGCTCAAGCATGGTTCAGTGCTTCGGAAATGAAAGCGTCAGCAAGGAACGAACCAGAATGCATTTAGCGATCCTGCAAATCAGTCCTTTTGCCCCTAGAAGGGAGCTAAGCTCTTGGCGCACTGTACATAAGGATGGGTGCCTGGCATGTCTCAGGTCACACCCCCTCGCAGGCATGAGAAGGGAGTGATTTCCCTTCATTCCCCTTAAGACAACTCTTCATCTCCCTCTAAGACAACACGTCCTCATCACATCTCACCCAGCCAGGCAAAGGAGCCCATGTGCCCACACCCCGACACCAACACCAACCATTTTCTCATGCACACACGTTTCAGAGGCGAGAATTTCCCAGCTCTTAATCAATCAGTCCTCTCCTAATGAGCACTTAGCATGCAAATTACCTTTCCTAAAGGCCATTTTGCAGAGAAGGGTTTCCTGTTGCCATCCAGTCTGCCTCTGCTGCCTTCCAGGAGCTCATAAAACAATTATTGTCCTGCTGCATTGTAGCGCCTCAGCTATGGATGCAAGCAGCTGATTAGATTGATTGCTTCCACAATACCCAATTAACCCACTCACTCTGCAAATGATTGACTTAATCAAAGGCAATTAGCGCTTGAATGGCTACATCAGACAGAAAGCCAGGATTTAGTAGAGATTGAGATAACACCTTACAGACATCTCCTTGGCCTTCTGAGGGAAAACATCATCATTAATGCTCAGCTCAGAGCTGAAACCTTAGGTTTTAGGTGGCACAGAAAACACAACAGGCATAGGAACACATACATTTCTCTTTACTGATAAAGGGAACAACACTGCATGCTACTCCTAAGGGGAACTTGAAAAGCGTTGATGTTCCCCTTTTCCCCGTCTTCCGGCTCATGCAGGACTGGGAGCACCAACCGGTTGAACAGACCTCAACAACCAACTGTCACAAAATGGTAAATTTTGTCCCTGACAGTTCTAGATAGTCGATCCCCAAGTGCTGGACGTAGAAGGTTGTCTCCCATTACCAGTCCTCTGAGCAAAGTCAAACATGTTTTACAAAACCATCTTCAACAGTGATGTCTTGCAAGGCATCTTCTCCCACAGTGTAAAAAAGCCACCCAGAGAGATCAGATCTGGAGGCAGTACCACAGCTCAGTGGTACCACGGGCGTCAGTGTCCTCAATGACTGTTTTCCTGTAGCCAAATCACCCAAAATGGGCACAGCCAAGACAAAGCCTCACCATGGGAAGCTCAAGGAGAGCAACCCATACCCCCTAAAATGGAGGACAGAGACCATTTCCGATCATGCGTAGGACAGCTTCAAGGTTGAAGCCAAACATGGAAAACAAACTCTCCAGATCACTGCAAAAATACATTGCCACCTTGCTTCATCTTGAGCAGCAAAGCCTTTGAAATGGAAAAAGTCATTTGTTCAGCTACCCAGCTGCTGGGACCAGTGCGTGAAATGGAGCCAGATACATCATCTCTGGAAAAACCATGGGGCAGAGCTTAACAACACACTGAGGTCCTGAGGTTGATGGAGAGAAGACAAGGTCTGTCCCCATACATAGGCATGTGGTATTTAAACACCAGGTTGGTCCCTGGGTTTCCAGTCCCTTTTAATGTCATCGTGAATACACCTGCATTGCTGGCTCCAGCTGAAAATCCAAACTGCTTCTAAGCAAAGGCCCAATAATAAAGCTGAAATCTATTAAGCCTGTGATGTTTGCTACTATTTAAATCTGATTAAAATCGTACATGACACCGCTAAGCCTAACAGTCGGAAAACACTCCCGTCAGGTCTGATGTTTCCCCGTGTAATCCAGACCCCTCTTCTTGTCACGTACCTAATCCAGCTTCCTAAGCTGTTTTTAACTGGTTTCTTTAATCACACGTTACGATTCCCTATGGAGTAGCTCTCAGATGACAAAGACATCAATATGGCCATGCATACTGCCAGAAGGTATCTCAGATGGGATCACGCTGCCCCTTGAGCCCGAAGCGAGGCACACAAGGTGCCTCCGGAACGCGGGGAAGCCATCACTGGGATGAAAGGTGGGAAATCACGGCAGCCGGAGGTGGCAACCTCTGGGCAGGCAACCGCAAGGAAAGGGGGTGCAAAGGACCCTCGCCAGAGGAAAAAGCTCCTTTTAGCAGAGCGATTCCTGATCTCCTGGTGAGCACTCACCTCCCCTGAAAATGCTGCAAGGGAACAAACGTCAGGAGAAAATCCCAAAATATACAATTCCCAAGTCTTCACCTGATCGCTGTGGGCATAGCAGGTTCAGTGTCCACCATAGAGAACACAGCCACATCCTCCATTTTATCAGTTTATCTTATAATTGACCATCACTACAGCACAACTTCCATGGTAACTTAATTATTGAGCAAGTGTTTACATATTAAAGATAAAGCAATAGTTGGCTGCTGCAGAGCAATTCAATTCTATCTGCTGGGAGACGTTAAAACCCTCTGCTACAGAAGATGTCTTTACTGGAAGCCTTGCGCTTGCATTACTGAGAACCGAATGCGGCATCTAATTTTACTTGGAAATCAAATGCTTCCTCTTCGAGTGGCATTCCCACCCACACACCCACCTGGGAGCTGCTGGCTGCTCAGAGAAAAAAAAAATCCAGTTACAGGTAAATAACCTTCAGGTTTTGAGCTTTTGAAGCCAGTCTTTTATAATAAAAAGGCAGATGAAAGCTGAGAGGTTCCCAGGGCGATGCTCATCCCATTTACCAGCACTGAGTGGACTTGAAGCCTGATTTAGCTGGAAAGCTGGGCGAGAAAACATTTAAGGACAGGCAGGCAGTACTAAGGCATCACAATACCCACACAGCAGCGTGCTGCCAGAAGGTGAAGTTTGAGAGCAACCCCACCCCCAAACCAGGGACCAGGATCCTCCTTGGGCAAGACACAAACACCCCAAAAAGTCCTTGCTGCAGCAAGTCACATGCACAAAAGCTGCACGGGAAGACGCAGGGCAGCTTTCTTGCTCAGCGCCTTGAGGAACCGCCACCCCCGTCCCACAGCCACCACCCCCACCCAACACTGCCCACATGCAGAGCTGGTCCTGCCCGGACCTCTGCAAAGCGAGGGAGAGCCCACCGACAGCCTCACACGCAACCACAACGAGTTTTATACAGAAAGCAAAGAGGTGGGACACTGAGCGACTCGGGGACGAGGAGCCTTTACACCCTCAGTATGCACCGCAGATGGGCCACGCCAACCTACACACTGCTGAGGCTTCAGCTCGAAACCACCGCGAAGCGCCAGGAGCCACCTGAAGGTCTGGATTTCATACAGGCATCCTGCAGAGCCTCAAACCACAGCTACGGGATCAGGCTAAAATATCCTCCAAGCCCTGAATAGTTTTAGATGTGTTTCTCACCCACACCAGCAAATAAAATCTCAGCCTGGGCAGCTGCTCACATAGATCAATCCAAGCAAGGATGAGATTAATTTAATCCCCCAACAGAGCTTTACAGAAGTCAGCAGAGAAGTCTACCAGCGACTTCAGATGAGTTTAGGACCCTCTCTCCAGGGCACCCTGGAATAAAGCATTCCCCCCACGTAGGCAGCATTGCCATACAACCATAAATCACGGAAACCCGTCCTCACACGCACATAGCATTCCTCTTTGTTTGCTTTGAAGAGAAATCCAAATGGCTTCGAGCACATCTGCTGCGGTGCTAACGGCTCCTGATCGTCTATTATTGAGTGCTCGACACATTTACAGTCAAAGCTATTGCTTTATGAAGGGAATGGAAATTTTTTTAATTTAGGACTCGTTCGTTCCTTTCCTGGCTGCTGGTTTTGTAGCTGTCCCAGAAATCAGCTCGTATAGGATGCTCTGGCAGCTGCGCTACCAAGGGAGGGGCATTCGGCAGCGCAGCCACAACCCCCACGTTGCACAAGGACATTTGCACACCTTGCTTTTTCTACAACTATCACCCCCCATTCCCTGGAGCAGTGCCATCCCACTTTATGAAATCCTGTAATGATATAAAATCGAGGCTAAATTCTAGCCCAAATAAACCATTGACCAAAACTCCCTTAGACTTCGCTATGCTAAAATTTCTTCTTCCAGCTTCTGCAACCCATGGAAATTTGAAGTTCACTCCCTGCTGAGCAGCCTTCTTGTCTTTTAGGCTTTTTGGGGGATCTATGGTTTGCTAGCAACATGCCACAAAATCGCTTCCCTCAAGGGCTGCTCTGGTTATGAAAATAGACCTGGCTCATCTAGGTGGCTGCTGTGGGTCCACTTCAACTGCAGCAAGGATTTTAAAACCAGTCCTATTTAGCCAGCTGGGGAGGCACCTCCCAGCCCCATCGCACTGCAAGCACCCAAGAGGTGGGGCATGGACAACTTCGCTGCTGCAGACTTCTCTGCTGCATCGGAGATTTCAAGGTGAAAACTCAGGCAAGCTTGCTACGGGGGGGAAAACGCAGATGGAGACAGGCTGGTGTCAGTCAGGAAGAAGCATCAGCAAATGCTCGTGCTTCTTGGTTGATCTAAGGCTCAGATACATAACTACAGCTTTGGCAAACTGCAGAAAAAGACATGACCTCACTCTGGAAAAATGTTCTTCATCTGGTGAGAGACAGAAACTGCCTGGCCCTGCGCAGGTCTGCAACGTAAAATGGATCTTTCCTTAATAGAAATGTAATTAAGCTAGGACGAGTTGCCATGAAATCAGCCTTTTCCATGTACTTTGTTATCATATTGCGTCCTAGCCTCTCCCTTCTCATTAGCAGAAGAAGGATGCACCAGCCTTTTGGTCCTGTGTCACTACACAGGGAACATGAACGTGCACAGTGTAAAAACCCTGAGAAACACCAGGAGACCCGGGACACCGAGAACTACCTTCATAAACCCCGAGAATTGGAAAGGGATGGTTCCTCTA
>NW_009260180.1:737520-738181 GCF_000687185.1 Egretta garzetta | reverse complement strand
TTTCCCTAAATATCTGTTATCAAAAACATGGAGAACCAGCTTGATACTTCTCTTTAGCTCTCTCCAATTAGTATAGATCCATTTATTGACTGTAAAAACCCAAGGTTACAGGAACAGGCGGCCTGAGCAATGTCAAAATACAGTATTTCAAGTCAATTGACCTCAAACAGGGAAAGTTCAAGGACTCATGCTAATTATAGTCAAGGAGTGATTCATGCTAATTATAGTTGGGGTGTTTCACACCCTTATTGATCCTATAGCCTATACTCACTGGGTGGACTGAGTCTTCCAGGGGCACCACAGCTCGGGGCATCTCCAGGGAGCATCCCAAGCACATCCCAAAACACAGGCAGCACATTCGGCCACCGAGGGAATCCAGGGGCGGGAGGGTCTCAGGCCATCTCACCCATGAGAAACTGTACAAGTTCAGCAAATACAACTGACCTCAAACTGACCACAAATTAAATGTTTCTGATTTGAGTTGACAAATGTAAATATTTCTGTTAAGGATGATGAAAAAGGAAACAACATTTCTTAGGGGTGCTTTTCTGAGGGGAAAAAACCTGACCAAACATTTTGCACAAAGTGCTTAGATGGAAAAAAAAAAAAAAAAAAAAAAAAAGACCAACCCCCAACTATTTAAAATTTCATGGGCCAGCCC
>NW_009260180.1:700340-737502 GCF_000687185.1 Egretta garzetta | reverse complement strand
CGCACGCCCATGCCCCTCTGCTTCCCCTGCAACGAGCATTGCTGCCGCCTTACTTTTCGCACGAGAGCTGCTGCTATTTGGCTAATTATAGAAGCTTGGATCAGAGCTATGCTGAAGGCAGCTTGACAGAACCAGCTGTTAATATTACAGCTGGATCCTAAACTAGCCGTGAACATCCAGCTTTCGCCTGTGGTGGTGCTACCCCCTCCCCGGAGCTGGCTGCCAATGCCTGGCTTGGCTGACTGCTCCTTCTCCTCCTCCTCCTCCTCCACCGCTCCAGCTCGGACCCATAGGTCCTTGCCTGCAATTTTTGGCTGCCTAAATGCTTTTCTGCTTTAGGGGAGCTAAAGACATCAGTGTATTTCTCTTTGCTAAATGTTTTTCTTCCTACAGCAGCTACCTGTAAGAGGAATACATTGATTTCTCTCCACCCCATCGCTGGGTTCATGAATTTCATGGGGAGTGCAACAGCAGTCACTGGCCTCTCGCCATGGCCCAAGCAGATAGAAAAAAATAAAAATGCACCAAACTTATCTCTAAAAGAAAAGATTTGCGTTTGGAGTCTTTTCCTTTGTTTTCTGGTGGTGACTTGGTGCGGTGTCTCCTTAGCAAGGCTGGGCAACGGTGCAGCATCTTCCTTTGGTTTCAATGGAGCCTCACGAGGCGGCGTTACTCTGTCAGAGGGGCTGCGCTGACTCTGAACCAGCACTTCCAAACGCTGCTGGAAGGCACTGAAAGGCTGCTCTGGGTCCTGGTCATATGATGCCCGGCCTGCTGAAACACCAGCGCATCCTGGCACGGGAACGATGCCACGGGCGGGTCCCTGTCACAGGCCTGCCCCCCTTGCAGGAGAAAAAACAAATAAGACAAACACGCTGTGATCTGCCCTTGCATCCTCCTCCCTAGTTTAGTTTGTTAAACAGCTCTTTGATGCACCTTGTCCTTACTGCCGTAAGGTCTGTGTTTGATGTTTAAATCATTTGTATGGCAAAGCTGCTGTAGGGAGCGAGGGCTGAGCGGGACGCACCGCAGGCAGCCCTCCTGCAGGACCCATTTTCTCCACGGCCATTCTGGACTCACTGCTGATGCTGCAGCGGACGCCGTTAGTCCAGCTGGGGATTCTAGCCGCTGCTGGTTTCTGTAGTGGATTTTTTACAATGCCTCCCTTCCCTTCCAATTTGGCTCCGTATTTATTCACCCTGAAGACAGGCTGTTGCGTGAGTTTTTACTCTGCTCTGGATGAGGCTGCAGAAAGCAGGAGAGGTGACCTGCACAGCATCACCCCCCCATCCACTTCCCACAAGAGCGGTGTCAGGGCACACCGAGGAAGAAGAAGTCATTTGTTTTAAAGCAATGACTACATTTCCCTCAGACCTCCAAGGAGAGGATGGGGAAAGGTTTCTTGGAGTAAGTCCTGACAGGGAGTTGTGTAATGTTAAATACAGGATCATACTGGAAAGACATAAAAAGGAGGCTGAGCATCAGCAAACGGTATCCCATCTGCTTCAGCTGAACATACTTTTCCATAGAGTTTCCTCCTTCAACCATTTCAATTTTTTTCTAGAGCCTTTCAGCTTAAACTATTCCTTGCCGTTAGAAAAAAAAAAAAAAGAACCCCAGCCCTTAGGATCCCTTTTCTGTACCCAAAATCCACGACACAAGCGCTGGCGCATGGGTGCAAATGGCAGACCTTGCGCCCACCCACTGGGGCATCGTGCCCTGCCCTGCTCCCGGGGCTGCAAACACCGCAGCCAATGTGTACCGGGCAGCTGCGCTGGCGAGGACCGAGCCACGGGGGCTCGGACCCCCTGAGTCAGGCACGCCGAGCAGCACTTAACCCAGGAGCACGCGTGCTCTGAAGAAGCACCATCCCCACGGGAAGCAAGATGTCCATCAGCTCTCCCCGGCCACAGGAGAGCCTGCCTGGGGTGCGGGGAGGCAGCACCCAGGGACTAGCACCCGCCGAGCCTGGCTCCCAGCGTGACTCACATCCCGGCCCGCAGCTGATGTCAGTGACCGGAGAACAGAAGCCCTCTCTGTGGGTCCAGCAGCTTGAGAAGGAGGTTTCTGTGCCCGGCAAGGTTGCTCGCTGGAGGGATGCTCATGCTTTAACCCCCGCCTGACAACAGCACATCAGCCTCCAGTAATATGGATACTGGGTTGGGAGAACTGCAGGGTTTGCCGTTTCCATCTGGACACTCACATACCCAGCCTGCTGCTAAACGCTCTTTGATTATAACCTCTCCAGACCAGGGCTGCTTTTTCAGTGTATCTGTACACCACACGGAGCACTGGATGCAATCTGCAAACAACGCTCTTACGCACCCTTGAAATGCAAAAATGCTTTTATGCTGCCTTGAAATGCAAACAGCGATGAGGTTTGCATCCTTTTCGGAGAGGGGCTAGAGCCACGCTGCCATCGAGCCTGCCCTCCCGCATCCCCCACCGCTCCAACGACCACGAGCAATGCACTGGCAGAGCTGAGCAGCAGCAAGCTTGCGGCAGGCTGCAAAACTCAGCCAGGAAGCCAAATTCCCTGGTACAGTCCTTGTGGTGCCAAATCATTTTATAGTCTGGGACGTTGAGACAGGGCAGAGCTCCATGCCAAAGAGGCGCAGCATCCCTGTGCCCTGGGCTCCTTGTTCAGGCACAAATCCAGCCGCCTTCTGAGGTCACCTCCCTCTTCCCACCTCCAGCTCCCTCAGGGTGCAAGCACAAGCTGCAAGGGGGTATCAGTGCCAAGCAGAGGAATTGCTCCTGGTTTCAGCTGGGGAGAGTGAAAATGCAGCCAGACTTTGGGACTGAGCAGCCAAGATCTTACAGACAAGGGCAGGATCGAGCACGGAGATTTGTAACACACTTTTACTGAAATCCAGTAAGAGTCGAACCTGGTGCTTTGGTTCAGCCAAATACCGGAAGCGGCTGCTGGGAATTTACTGGAAACCATGACTTAACAGAAGGCACCAGTGATGCAATCCCAGCGTGCACACCAAGCACCAGCACACGCTGTAGGGAACTGGTGTCACGACTTCCTACCACAAAACATCTCCTCGTTCACGTCCAAATCTCTGCTTCACAAAAGTCTACATGAATTTATAACAAAATACCGGGCTACACTGATGTCTGCTGCTTTTCAGCTGCACCACTACTATTTTTTCTATTTCAATCTCGAGGTCTGTGAGGGATCTGCTTACGGGGATGGGAGAGAGGGGCTAAGATGGCGGTACCAAAAAGCACCTCACAGCGTGGGATGCTCCGCCAATCTCATGACAGCCCCATCTTCCCGACACGCGGCAGCCCTGCATCGCGAAAACAAGCACTTCCCATCCAAGAGGGACAACAGCAGCAGAAAATGCCGGAGCCTCTCTCAAAGCCCAGCTCTAATACTTGAGCCTTTCAAGCACCCGAAGAGGATTTAATCCATTTTACAACTAGCATCAGATACCAGTGACATTAAAAAGCAGTCAGAGCAAAGCAGCAACTCCTCTTTGAGGCTAATAAGTAGAAATAAATTAACTGATTTCTTTATATTGAAAATTCCTCTCTACGGACTAAGATCAAGGCCTGCTAAAGCATTTGGCAGTTCTGCTTGCCCATCAGCCACGCGTGCATTGAGGTTAAACAGATTTACACTCACAGAAACTCCTGAAAAACCCAGGTCTTTGGATCGAGATTACAGATGCAGCCAGTGCTTTCAGAAGTTCAACTCAAAAAATGCCAGAAGAGCCAGTTATAATTAGGCTTTTTCTGAATTTCTATATACGGTGTAAATCAAGAGCCAAGGCACTGGCACTGTGGGAAACTTGCCAGCAAAAAACCAGAATGAGGACAAAATAAACTCTTTATTTGTACGGTCCTATTCATTTTACAGACACATAACACAGGCTGGGCTTTAAAGGAGACTTACAGTTTTGCAGCATTACGTGGCTCTAAACCTTTTATTCTGGTATTCAGAGTCTAATGTAACTTAATGTTTATAGGGTGACATTTCAAATCTCACTGCTGTCGCCAGAAATGCCTCCATGGCCATCGCTAGGTTTTGGGGAAGGCTTTGGGTACATTAATACAAACCATTACAAAGATTTCTCTGCTGCTCAAAGGACCAAACAGGTAGCAGAGATTATAAACCGATTTTTCCTAACAAAGCACTTATGGCTGCCTTACAAGCCGCCCCGAGCTACTATTGCAGATCTTCCCCAGGACCGAACCTTGGCAGGAGCTGCCCCCCAGGTCTGCGCTGCAGCTCCTCCAACAACGGGCGGGCAGAGCGACGGCGGCTCCGCTCAGCCCCGCGTTGACACCAAAGGTTATTTTTATTGCGAGGAGATGTTGTAAGCCTGTAGGGGACTGGGGGAAGGGAGAGAAGGGGGGGAAAACAACCCCCTAAAGTATTTATATACCTTGTCAGATCATGTAAGTGCGGTGGCGCGTTGCCCCACGTCGTGGCCAGGTACACCCGCCCTCGCACCGGCAGCCACGTCGGTGTGTTCAGGCACAGCGTGGAAATGACAGTCGATTATTTCAGACACACACCAAACCCAAACCAGCTCAACGCCCCCCCACAGCCCGAAGGGCAGCGGGATGCTGCTGCACAGACCGGTGCACCCCCAGCCTCGCGAGGCACTGCCACCAGGGGTGAACCGGGCAGGTGACCCTGTTCTGCACCACCACCCTCCCCTACAGCACACGGTGGTGCCCGCTCGAAGCCCGGCCAGTTGTTGCCAGCAAGCCTAGAAATGGTTGCTTTTATCACGTGGTTTCTCTTATTGCTCTTGTGAGCTCGGTTTCCTAAGGAACCAAAGCTTATGTGAGCATCGTCCGTCCATCTCCCCCTCTGGCTTCTCAGCATCTTGGACAATTTCAACCAGATGTAGCTCCCCGTTGCTGCTAAACACTCCACTCTTTCTTCTTATAAAGCAGTGGGATAATTTACACACTTAAAAAATCAGCCTCATCTGTGCTTTTTGCAGACCCACCCTTGCAGTGGGGCACTGCCTCTTCTTCTCTGAGGGGCTGGCACTGCCCGCTCTTACCTTACACTCAGCTGCGCTGCCATCCTGCTCTGCGTTTGTACAGCGCTTAGCACAGCGTCACCTTGACCACCCACAGACCTTCACGTGGGAAAAGCCAGGAGAGCTTCCCTGGCGTTGGTGGAAAAATCAACAGGAACATCAGCCAAGGACGCGGGTTGCATTTGGGGAAAAAATGGCGATGAAATCTTCAGGCTGGTCTGTATGAGAGAAGCCGAAATGGCCGCTGGCTACCATCCTGACCACACACATCAGCTGGCTCAAACCATCCCCCGTGCTAAAAGCAGCTCTTGATTTAGCTGATAATTCTTTGCAAGAATAGAGTTTCAATTCAACTGTTTTACTTAATGGGCTCGTCTCGTCAGCAGTTAAAGGATGCTACAGGAAGCACCTTCTTCCCGCTTGCAAGGAGATGGTTTCACACAACATCTCGGTGCCGTCTGTGCCGCGTTGTTCCCACAGTACCACTTCAACAGACGCATGAGGAAGGGCTTCTCGCTACCCACGGCGCGATGCTCCGACCATGGAGCAGGACCAACTGGAGGAAGCAGTCTCCCGTGGCAAAGGTTTCAGACAGCATAAACCAGCTCAAGCGTCGGCAGGGCAATGCAGATTCACACCAACCAAGGCAGAAATGGGGGGGGGGACGACGACCCCCAAAACACACACCTTTGCCTCTCTTGCACCTCTCATGGAAGCCCAAATCCGGGAGCAACCTGCTGCCACGACCCTGATACCACTACAGGGCCCCGAACTGAGACTTTGCAGAAGTCTCTTTCTTTAAGCCTTTTCACCAGCATCAACTTCTGTTTCGCTTCAAACGTCCTTCCCTGCAAGGGAGCGGCAGCCAAGCCCAAGCAGGCTGTATTGCAGGGCAATGATTTATTGGCACAGGCAAGTACGTGTATGTGAAGGGATGCTGAGGAAATGCCTCTCCTTTGAGCAGCATGCTCCCTTTCACCACTTTATCCCCAGCACAAAAATGTTGCTGACTGCACAGAAGATGCCCTGTTCCCCTGAGCCTGCGGGCCCAGCAAGGACCCTCCTCCTCTCGCAGGGTCAGGGGATGAGATCCCACACCCAGACACGCAGCAGCTCTGCTAGCCCAAAGCACAGCGTTTAACTGGCAATTGCTCCACGGGCTCTTTTAGGTGGCTCTAATGAGCTGTAATAGCAACTATGTCAGGTGAAAGTCCTGGTTTTCCTAAGGCAGAGAGCCACCATCCTCAGGAACAGCAATGGGAGATATTCTTCCAGTCTTTCCAAGACCGACCCTCCCATCATCGCAGCCACATCGCACCCATGTAGGGCTGGGCTGGGCTGGGCTCTCACCTCCCCTGATCCGGGCTGATGGGAACAACCCCTGCTCAGCACCTTGTCCCATCAGAGCAGGCTGTAGCACAAACGAACCGAACAGTGTCCATGCCCATCTCCCCGGGACACAGCCCTCATCCCCTGCAAAGCCCCCTCCTCTCCACAGCTCCCCTTTCCAGACCCCCAGGCGCTCTGCTAATAACTGGGAGGAGGGAGTGCTACTGGCTGGAGAAGAGGGGATGTTTTTCTGAGAGATTAAAGAATATACAGAAATAAGTCAACCTCTCAGAAACTCTCAACATATCACAATTCAAAAATAAAACCATTAGACTGGACACTTCTCATGTCAGCAATTTCTGAAATTTTCTATGCACTTTTTTTCCTCGCCCACAAATAAAAAGTGGGCAAATAAGTTTGTTAATTCTCTAATTGCATTTTGAAGTTGTGAATTCACTGATGTTGACCATTTCCTGCAAAAATTTCTGATGAAAAAGGACAAAAAGCATTTTGCGGGGAAATTCCTGACCACCTTCCCTTTGCCACAGTTCCAAGCGGCTGCGACCCTGCGGTCCCCCATCTCCTTCCTTCCCGCTGTGCTCTCATCCTCTCTTTTTGCAAACGACCACAGCTCAGAAAACGCCACCTGCCCCTGGCCACCCATCACCCCACCGACACCGTGCAACCCAGTCTCCTCTCTCCCACGCCGCATCCACCGCCGGGGTTTACTGTGTGTGTTTGCAAAGCAAAGGGGACGGCGCTGGTTCATGTATGGCTCCAGCCCTTCTGCACGAGCACCTCCGTAAAGACCATATGCATTAACATCTTAGCAAATGACACCAGGAGCCCTCGAGCCGATGCTTTATTTCCTTGCTCTGGTTGCCTGGCAGACTCCCCCCGGTGCTACGGGCTGTCTGATGGGCAATAAAACCTGTGCCCTTTTCGGTTGCCGTTAGCACCAGTCTGTTCTCCGGGTGCTGCTCAGCCCTGTAACTCAGCGGCGTGCACAGCAGAGAGAGGAGCTTTGCCTCTGAGGTTGTGAAAAAACACACGGCGGAATCGGCGTCTCTCTGACACTTGTAGCTCCCCGCTGAAACGGGGTAAGAGACAGCAGAGGATGAGGTCTGTCAGTTAAAATAATTGGGTTTTAACTGCAATGCTGCTCACCACTTTGTCTGATCGGGCCCAAAATAAACTGCATTACATCACCGCGGGTCAGACTGAACTAATAAGGGTATCTCTCTCACACAGAGAACGAACGTATTTACGTCCCATGCGTTTTCTCTAGTGCTTTGCAGAGCTCCTTCCAACTCTGCAAGTGCAGGGGAAAATTAATTCAGACTGCTGCCCAAATTATGCAAGAACCACATGGAATGCAAAGTGCGTATTAACAGATTTGACTATTTTCGGGTATTCTTTCATGTCTCATAATTTATTTTGCCATCATATTTGCAGACAAATACAAAATAACATATAAGCCAAGTAATCTTTAGGGTGTTGGCAGAAGACAGTGCAAGCAAACAGGCACCTTCAGACAAATGCTACCCTTTGTAACTACCTGGGCAAACCCAGAGTTCACCTGAATAATGAGAATAAGATCCAGTCCAAAGTGCTATAACTGCAGGAATACGAGCCCCAATCGCCTTTGACCTTGCTAATATGCCCAAAATCTTGCCTCTATTGCCCAGCTTTCTCAGTGGCTCTGGTGGAAGCTCTCAGGCCATCCAAGGCTGCAGTAACACCATATTCTTTCACTCTGCAGTCCAACGGGCCATCCCACCCAGCTGTGTAACTACCAGTCAAGTAATCAAAGACTCCTCCGACTTCCACCCTCAAGAAGAGGGTTTAAGTCTTCAGCTAGTGTAAATCTGAATTCCTCCACTGTTTTTAATGGGACCTATGACAATTTACATCAGCTGAGGAGCTCCAACCTCCCATGACTAAAGAATGAAAGCAGTGATGCTTGTTGGCATTTATTATCCTTCTCCCCTGCAAATGATGCGTTCCCATCCTGAATGCCTTTGGGAACCAAGTGTCTCAACATGAAAGATATGCAATGGCATCTGCCATGAGCAAGGGAAAACCGCTGTTCCCCAGCCCCACTGCAAGGGAATCGTACCGGCACGCAGAGCTGGTAGCAGCACTTTTTATCAGCTGTACCCTACCGTGAATCTTCTCCTGTTCCTGAATGCTCTTCCACCATCTGATAAGTCAACAGCAAGAGGATTTACTGGCCTATTTATAGGAAACCCAAGGCAGCAGCATTCGCAGCAAAGCTGCAGAAAGCTGCACTTGACGACGCTGCTGTTTGTGCCCAGTTTACCCCGTGCCTCACTGGAAAGCACCTACACCCTGGTCTAAGAGCACATAAATCATTGCTGAACTACCTCAGGCAATGCTTTCAAGGAAAGGGTGGCAACCGCTTCTGCGTAGCCCAGCATCTCTGTCTGTTGCTGGAGGTACCCATCAGCCCTCCCCACCTGCACCAGCCACATCCATCCCATGGATGGGTGCTGTCACGGTCCTAACGGTGAAGCTGAGCCATTTTTCCTGACAAACATTAAGAGATTAAACACCTGGTGTTAAGAGATCCCCCCCTTCATTTGCTACTGTTAAAGCAAAGACCTGAAGATGTGTTACCCCTGCCCACAACTCCTCCCAGGCTGGGCTTCAGCTTGTCCCAGGGCACTGATTCCTCCTGGCATCCCGGTAGTAACGAGATGGGTCCATCAGGAGCCAAAGCCAAGTTCACAGGAGCAAATGACTCCCTTCTGCTCTCTCTTGGCCACATGCACATCCCACTCTCTCGTCCGTGGCCTGAGATGCATTAGAGCAGATGCACCTTGACCGGTTTATAACATTACAGTGCTCCAGTCCTGCAAACATTTTCCCTTTTGCTTCCTCCACGTCTCCCTTGATTAAAATAAATCCATTTGATTAAGAGGAATCAAAAGCACTCAAGTGAATTAACTTTAAGCAGGACTTTTGGGAAGCACTGCTCTTACTGCTGCCTATCAACAGCGGGGGAAAGTGTCCAAGCTTTATAAAACTGATCAAAATATTTTTTAAAATTATCAAACCTTTCAATTGCCTTGAGACCCAGATCTGGACTTGGACGCCAATTACCACCACCCTCCGTTTCTGGGAGAATTCAGCACCCGTGCTCCATTAAACTCCGTTAAAAGGGATAATTAGCTGGATACTGACAGTAATTTAGCCAGTTCGTTTATCAGAAGAGATAAAGCCAACCTGAAACACGTTAATGTGAGGGTCTTAAAACCGGTATTATTCTGTGCTGCTGTGCAACAAATGTATCGCCAGCGGAAGGGACGCAGCCCACGGCGTTCGTCGGGATTGCTTGGGTGTAAATAAGGTTTTGCTTCATAAAGTCTGGCTAGGGCGAACAAATGATTTAGTTCTCATACTACAGCCAAATTAAGAGCTCAAATGTATAAAAGTGTGTAAAAGGGTGTAGCTAAGAATCGATTGTGGATCACCGAAGCATTTAATCACTGTTTTACTAATCTCCCCGCACTATCTGAACTCAGACTGACTCCTCACACTAAAATCAATGGCGCTAATATACTCATTAACGACGGCTCTTTCGGAGGAGCGAAACCATCCAAGTTTGAAAAACTGACTGGGGGCAGAGGAGCTGAAAGCTGCAAACAGCGCGTGGGCTTGTGCTCCAAGGCTTCCTGGGGGAGCAAGAAACTCTAAAAATTCCCTTACAGGAATTTCACTGCAATCTTCTACCAAGGGCAAGCAGCTGTGCCTACATGGGTAACAGCACATCCCCAAGGCGGGGACTGAACCAGGACCCATGGATCTACAGCCAGGGCTCCTCTCCGGGGTGAGGCTCGAGAGCCAGCTTCAACGCTCAGCACTGCCCGCACCGGGGGGTTCTGCCCCCCCAATGCTCAGCACTGCCCGTGCCAGGGGGTTCTGCCCCCCCAACGCTCAGCGCTGCCCGCACCGGGGGGTTCTGCCCCTCCAATGCTCAGCACTGCCCACACCGGGGGGTTCTGCCCCCCCCCCAAACGCTCAGCACTGCTGCCCACACCAGGGGGTTCTGCCCCCCCTCAACACTCAGTGCTTCCCACATGGGGGGTTCTGCCCCCCCAACGCTCAGCGCTGCCCGCAGCGAGGGCATTTGCCCCCCCCAATGCTCAGCACTGCCCACACTAGGGGGTTCTGCCCCCCAATGCTCAGCACTGCCCACACTGGGGGGTTCTGCCCCCCCATCGCTCAGCGCTGCCCACACTGGGGGTTCTGACCCCCCAACGCTCAGCACTGCCCACACTGGGGGGTTCTGCCCCCCCATCGCTCAGCGCTGCCCACACTGGGGGGTTCTGCCCCCCCAACACTCAGCACTGCCTGTGCCAGGGGGTTCTGCCCCCCCAACACTCAGCACTGCCCACACCAGGGGTTTCTGCCCCCCCAACGCTCAGCACTGCTGCCTGCACCGGGGGGTTCTGCCCCCCAAAGGGTCACTGCTGCCTGTGCCGGGGGGTTCTGCCCCCCAACGCTCAGCGCTGCCCACACTGGGGGTTTCTGCACGTGCAAAGTGCCTTTGTTTCCTATTTCTGGTTCTGCTGCCTCACATCGCTCCGCAGCTCACAAGGCAGACGCTTCCCATCGGTTCAGGGGCTACGCAAGACCTTTTGGGGCAGCTGCTGCCTTTGCAGCCCAGGCTGCCTCTTTTTTATACTCTTCACCAGCAGCTGAAGTTTGCCGCATCTTCCTGCCAGGCTTCCCTGCATGGCTATCTCAGCCCTGACCTGCACATCTGACACTCCTGTCCCAAGACTCATTTCTCCAAAGTCTGTCAGTTTGGCTGTGATAGCTTCTGCTTGGCATCTACAAGCTCCAGACAGTCTCTCCCCAAAGGATTTTCTGAAAGACATTGAATTTCTGACCAAGGTTTCATCAGGCTGCCTGGAAAAGGATGTTGCTCAAAACTATTCAAAGATAGCATTTTCTTATTTTTGATGCAATTATTGAATAAATATCAGAATGCAAAATTGCCCCTGGGATTGGAAAATGGAATTAAATCTTCCAATAAACATGAGAAAATGGATACCGACGTCTCTATTAGCAACAAAATGTTTCATGCTTAGAAACTGGTAATCTAACACCCCTCCAGGGAATTCAGAACGGTGAGAAAAAATGGTCTAAGACAGCATTAGGAAGAAAGAGAGGTACACAGCGAGACACAAACTGGGTGTGTGGGGTGGACAGGAGGGCGTCCTCGTGTCGGTCGCACCTCGGTGTGTTCGCAGGCAATTCAGGAGGTCCTTAGGGGAAAGCAAGGGCCCAGACCTTCTGCGGTTCCCAGTGGTGCTGAGCCGCCACACTGAGCCCAGGATCATCAGGCGCAGGAGGTCCACCCCACGCAGGGTACATCCTCCGAGCCACTGGAGTGGTCACTAAGCTGTATCACCCCCATTTCACCCAAGCGATACAAGACCTGTCCCAATGCACACGGGAACACCTCTGTTGGGGACACGGTTTAGTGGTGGACTTGGTAATGTTAGATTAATGGTTGGACTCGATGGTCTTAAGGGTCTTTTCGAGCCTAAATGATTCTATGATCTCCAGTGTGCTGCTTTCCTACAGGACACGGGATTTTGCCTGGGCTCCCTTCCGAAGCCACAATCCTGGGATATAACCAATTCTTGGCATAACAGCCCAAGAGCTGAAGACAACATCATCAACCACGTTACATCATGCAGTCCAGAAGAAGAAGCACCATTTGGCATGGGGTGAAGCATGGCAAAAGTCAGCACGGCAAGTTTAGTGTTTTCCCCAACTTTGTTTTGTTGTAACACCAACATGGTCACCCTAAGGAATCACAGAATGGCAAGGGTTGGAAAGGACCTCAGGAGATCATCTAGTCCAACCCCCCTGCTAAAGCAGGTTCTCCTAGAGCATGTTACACAGGACTTCGTCTAGGCAGGCTTTGAATATCTCCTGAGAAGGAGACTCCACACGCCCCCGGGCAGCCTGTTCCAGGGCTCTGTCACCCTCAAAGTAAAGCTGTTCTTCCTCATATTCAACTGAAACCTCTTATGTTTCAGTTTGTGCCCATTGCCCCTTGTCCTGTCACTGGGCACCACCAAGAAGAGTCTGGCTCCATCCTTGTGACATCCACCCTTAAGATACTTGTATGTGTTGATGAGGTCCCCTCTCAGCCTTCTCTTCTTCAGGCTAAACAAGCCCAACTCTCTCAGCCTTTCCTCATAGGGGAGAAGCTCCAGTCCCTTTATCATCCTAGTTGCTCTCCTCTGAACTCTTTCTACGAAGCTCCCCTTTGCATTCACTGTCCAGAAGAATCAATAAATGACATCCCAGTTGCACAGGTCATTTGCACGGCTCCTGCGCTGGATTTTAATGATGGTACAATTCTCAAAGACAATATACAACCTAAAAGCACTTGTACACAACCTACAAGGTGCCCACCAGCCTGCCTTCCCTTCCCCTCCTCCTCCCGAGAGCACCGTTCATTTAAAATGGTTTACCCCGCTCTCTTCTATTCTGCATCTAATGGCTTTTGAACTTCAAAGAGAGGGGAGAAAACCCTACAGCTTCACCATGCAGTTAAATATTATGCAGCCACGTTACTGAAGAATACACTGCTAAAATAAACTCCCATTTGAACTCTTCCTACAATGTTTTTCAGAGAGCTCAAAACACGCTGCCCTTCTTCCCACACAGCGCTGAAGCACCTACTTCACTTTAACCAGGTACACGCTCTTCTTGGAGCCTAAAGGACTAATCATGTGCTTAAAATTATACATTTGCCTGCAAGCACCTCGTTGAATCCGAGCTTTGACGTCTAGAAGTTGCACGGTATAAATGGGACACATTATTCCTGGGTGAACGTTATACACACGTTGGCAGATACATTCCAAAATTATCTAAGAAATCAAACTATTTGTTGTTAATAGAACATGTCCAACGCCAGCAGACCGCTTGGAAAATCTAAAATTAAAATGTGCACAATGTGCTATATATTAATATGGATACCCCCCACAGACACTACGTGCATGCCTCATGTACACAAAACAGCAGAGCAGAAATGCTCTAAACATATATTGAGAATATATAAGATTTTAATTGTGGTTTTAATAACCGCAAGCTGCTGGAGCTACCTGCTTATTATTAGTCTTGAAAAGCAGCATGAAAATAATATTTTAACCTTTCATCTGTAGCATGGTCTTTGCTAATAAAATTATCTCAGAGTCATCCAAGCACATAGCTGGTGTCAACTACTTAATATGCAGAATAAATTAAATGCCACTTACATATAGCTAATTTCATCCACTTTCATGCTGGTCTTTATGCTGGCGCAGCCACACAACGAACACGGTCAAGCCCTGCGTCTCCTCCTCAAATCCTGCCCTTCTGCAAGAAAATCGTCCGATCTCCTGCTCTACTAACCCACCCCTTTGCAAGGCCACCGGCACAACGCCCTTCGTGCTGGGAGTGCTGAAACGAGCTCTGTCACACGTGCTGGCTCTTTGCAACTGCAAACCACTGCGCATTTATTATTAAGGAGACCAGGTCCCACTGATGACACTTGAAGTATTGTGGAAAGACAGTAACAGAGATCTGGGAAGAGTGGGGGACTGGCACACTCATATACCATTAACCAAACCATGCTGACAATCCTACTTCACCTTTCCAAAACAAAAGTCACCTTCATGAACAAACACCTTTATCTCCATATCAATTCAGCTTCAGGCCTCCCGATACCAGAAACAAACTCAGTGGTACTTTATCTGCCTTGCTGGTGGTGAACGTGACGTGTTCATGGGCGTCAGCAGAAAGACTCTTGATAACGGATTTATTTCCACGAGGTATTAAAATTCCTGATATTACCAATCAAATACAGGGAATGCCAGGAGGGATCTTTCCCAAAAGACCCCACTTTGTCCTCCTATTTAGTGACATATAGCAATCATTAATACACAGAACATACAAACAGAGATGAAAAAATGGAAGGTGCTGGACATAAAAAAAAACTTGTCTGCCAAAAATGTCTTTCACTACCTGCGGAATAAGGCTCCTGCTTCTCGCTGTGAATGAACTCTTTTCGTTCATATTTGGCTCTGATCCACTGTTCCCGCAGCAGTCTGGAAAAAAAAAAATACAAAGAAAAGGAAACATGGTCCAAGATACACTAAGGAAGAATCCAGAATCATTAATTCTTCAGTCAAAATACAAGTGTGATTTAAAAGTCTTCCAGAAATTGCATTGTACAGCCTGGCGTCAAAGGTTTCTTCTGTTTACTGTTGGACAACAATAAATCATTTCCTTCTACATCCAATTTTATTGGAAACCTATTTAATAAAATTTACAGATTTAGCAGAATAGCCCGTTCCCACCCACCCAATCAGGCTCTGTACAAAATTCCCTCAGTATATGAATGATTTTAAACCTAATTTCCTCAGACTACATTCTTCAGTAAATGAAAAAAACAACAAACTGCATACAAAAGAAAAATCTTTGCCCTGAAGGTATCAGTATGGAAGCAGAAATCTGAGTATGCCCTGTGCGATGCATGTACACGATGGCCTTTCGGCAGTCAAAGCTGGAGAGACATTGCCTCCTTATCACGCATGGGCAGTTATTAAAAAAAACTGTGATGCGTCAGGTTAAAATTATACTTATAACGACGAGGGGAAGCCCAGCCCAAGGATGGGTGACACTCATGACTCTGTAAACACGAAGCGTGCTGCAGTGTGCCATGCATCTCCCAAACCAGGAGCAACAGGAGTTCAAGCAAGAGGTGACCTCTTCAAAATCAAAGGGAAGTAGGATGGGTCATATCCCGGGCCCTGGCCAATCTCTTGGAAGGAACTGGGGTGTGAAAAGTGAAAAAGCCTCAAAAAGATCAAGAGAACATGTCTGGGTAAGGATGCAAGGGCTGAGCCCTGCAGAACACGGGACCCAAACACCAGAGAGTGGCGAGAACCCACCTGGCAGAGCTCTTCCAAACTCAATAGTTTGTACTGCTAAGTCTAAGAAAGAAATCTTTGATGCATGGCAGGAAACACGCCTATTACCAAGTCCTTTACTTTTCAGTTGAAAAGATACCAACGATTTATACACCAAGACCTTAATTTCCAAAAAGGAAAAAATACCCCAAAGATTATAAATACTTTTTTGCTATTCTATTTTAGGATAGCATGAATGCTGGAACTAATGAAGTAGTTTAGACCTAGACTATGCTAGGAATTGCTTCAAACCATCTTTAACTGCACTTAGTTCTTAATTGCCCTAGAACCTTAAATAGCCCAAGCAGGCAGAAATCAGACACAGAAATAAAAGCAGGTATCATCCCAGCTTCACAGCAGACATTTCAAAGTGGCCTACACCAATGACAGTAAAAGATCCCCCAGCACTGCGCGTACTCTGTAAAACCCATCACACTTCAACACATCAACGTCTCTGCCAATGAAAACTGTTGATATGCTTAATTCCCTTGTCTTTTTTTGCTGACTATGCAAATGTAATGCTACCCTTTCAGCAGACACTTTCCAGAAATGCTCAAAGAAGAGTACTAACATTGCTTATGAAAATTCATCTGCAGGTACAGCAAACACATTCATCAAATCTGCAAGACACTATTCAACAAGAACTGTGGCTGCAATTGGTTTCCTGGCAGTAAAGGAGGAAATAATTACATATATTTTGCCCTACTCATTGTTCCATCTCCTTGGTTGGGGCACCGGCCTTCTCCCACAAGGCTTGGGGAGCACCATAGCTTCCCTGCACCCAAAACCCAACTGTGAGCTTCTGCTGTAACAGAAATAATGCACCAACTCTGCCTTTCCCCCTTCTGTTCCTGTTTTCATGACTGATCTTTAGTTGTTACACACACATCTGCAAGTTTGACTGTGAACTCTGAAGATGAACACCCATCTCCCTTCTGCCGTCACCCTGCGCTATGCTCTGGTTTGGGTACAGCTCATCTTCAGTTATCTCAGGAGGTTCAGATGCGTTTTGTCACAGTGTGCAAGGGGGCTCTTCTGGGCTGAGCAGGATGCTCTTTCTGGATCTGATATCCACCACAGCAGCCTGCAAACGTAGAAGGCTGATGACCCAAATGGTAGCGCTTAATTGCCTGTTTCTGTACTTCTGCTGCTCATCAACAAAGCCACCAAAATTTAATCATAAAATCAACACAAATACTTCAATTTGTTACCCTTCCTGCAATTTTTCCAGCTCGGCTGCTGCAGACAGCTTGTTATCACCATAGCCAAACTTGGACCTTTTCAACAAGACGATTAGGGATTTAACTAGAAGCAAGCAAATGCACGCACCCTCGGCTCCAGCTGACTTCAGTGGAATCCGCAGGAGCTGCAGCTGTCCCGAGCCACGGAAAGTCAGCCTTCCACTACAAACGCTTAAATACAGTATAAATTAAGATTCACGGGCAGCCATGGGAACACGCTCCTGCCGTATAATGCGGAGGGCACAAGAGATGCGCTCTGCTGGCCTGGCGCCTGGGGGAACACCGCTCCGCAGCGACTTATTTCCCGTGACGCTGCCAACAGCAGTGCTTCGGTATCCCCACAGCTTCTGTGCAAGGCAGCGCGCATCGGGCAGCCATGAGGCACCTCGCCCGAAGGAGCACCCTGAGAAGCTGCAAAATGCTCTCAATCACCTCTCGCAGCGTTTGGGCCAGAACATGAGCGGCTCCGACGGCAGCTCCCAGGGCAGACAGGGCTCCAGCCGTGCTGCTTTCCCAGCTCACAGCAAGCACTTTCTGACAGTTCACACGTCCTTTCCCTTTCCTCATCATCACAAACCCAGGCTCTTTCAGGAATAATTTCCTAAAAACCAAGATACACCAAGAGCTGCCCACAGTTAGGACACAACTCAGCAAAAGGCCAGTAGCTGCAGCTTCTGCCCAGTGGTTATTTATAGAAAGCAGAACAACCCCAGCAAAAGAAACTGAAACAAAAACCCATCGAGGATGGTGAGGAGTCCAGCATCTCCCTTCAATGCTACAGAGAAGTTGAGCAGGGGCTTGACCACACTCACTTTCATGGGCTGGAGGCAATCCTGCCATAAAAAGCTGCTCTTGAGTCTGGCATTAAACCCTAGTTTCACTGGTGCATCTTGCATGAATTTAAACAGGAGCAGGAATTTGCTCAGATCTAAGGGATCTGAGAGCAACTGGAGGGCAGGGACCATCCAGAGGTCCCTCAAGCCATACAGTCTTCTCCACTATTTTCAGTGGACTTCAGACCTGATCTCCATTTCAGGCATGCCTTCAGGGGCCTTTTAAAGGTCTGTTGCTATGTTTTAGTTTAAATGTGTTTTTCCTAAGGTGAATATGTATGTAAATAACCTGGGGCAGACATCAACACACCAAATACAGGACCCTCCATCCAAACCCCTCCTTTGATTTTAACAGGAGTTGTGTGAACAGAAAGGACTGTAGCAACAGCCTCATGGTATTTTATTGCATTTCTGCTGATGGGTGGGATAATGTAGCAAATACGCCGCTCATGTTTGTTAGAAAAATATAAGTGCATCATTCCTAAACTGCAGAGATGCACAGCTTTCGGGATCAACCCCAAAAGCTTTAACAGCCCACCTAAAGTCTGGCAGGCTGCTGGTTACAGGGAATGTGTCATTTTTGGCAATTAGAACAGAAAGGTCTTTGTAATTATCAAGATAAAAACCTGGGAGCAAAGAACAAAATAAAATAACAAAAAACAAAAAACCCACACCAAAACCCTAAGGAAAAACCCCATTTCCAACAGAGTAAGGGAAAATTCATCTCCTGAATGGAACGGGACTGGGCTGCACCGGGGAGGCGGCAGGTCCAGAGGCTGACAAAGCACCGCCAACACCAAGAGCTCCAAATCTCATTTTAGGTACTTGTTTGCTTGCCTGGCCACCCACATGAAATCAAGTGCTCTCTGTCAAAGCGCCAGCAAGGAGGGTTTTAGTAGAAGCCAGTGGAGCCGTTTTATCTTGGTCCCACATACTCAAGCCTTATGCTCGCAGCAAAAAACACCACGGCAAAAGCTGTTCAAGCAGTTTTATATCAAACTGTGGCTGCGTGGCTTCACTGCGCTCTGCGGAGGAGCGCTGGCCAGCCAAATTCATAGGCTCCAATTTACTGCTACCCCAGACCCTCAGCTGGGCTGGCTTTCCTAGGGTGCACCACGGTGCACTGACCACAGACGCTGCATGGCTGCTATGGCTTTTTGGAGATGTACGACAGACAAGAGGCCCTAGCCAGAGGTGAAAGTGGCTCGAAAGACATCAAACACCATCTGCTACCACCCTCTGATTGCATCTTTGTGAGCCACCATCAAGTCCAACAAAGACAAAAGAAATTAATGTCATCCAGGAATACCATTTCCAAATTCATAGCGTCTGGAATTTGTCAGAGCTTTTTCCAGCAAAAAAACAATCTGCTTTCCACAGGCAGCTCTGTGGACGCAGCTATGCCAAGTTTCTGTCAAACAACTGTTTTAATGAAATTTTAAGTCCGAGTCCAAATTTTTGCTCAGACTGCAAGGAGAGCCACTGCAGTGTAGACTAAAAGCCTGCCTAGCTTCATGCTCTGCCTCCGCATCCAGTTAAGTCCTCACTGAGAGGACTTGCTTTTAAATGGCTTTGGGGAGGCAGGAGACAGCTGGGGGGCTTCTTCCAGGTGTCCCATGCATCACCCTGGCTTGCGGAGCCCCGGGAGCAATGTGCCATCCACCCCCACCAAGACCAGTAGCCAACAGCAAGCTTCTGGAGGACAGCAAGAGACAGGGAGGGGGTTTGGCTATCAAGGCATAAAAATCTTGCATTATGGATTTGAAGATGTTAAAGCCAAATTTGAGTATGCAAAATGATAATACCCTCAGTTAAAAAGCTCACTGGTTCCTTTTTTCTTCGGTTGTTTTACATGCACGGTCCAGTTCACCATGACACCATTTTTCAGAATGGTTAAACACAGATTAAAAACAAGTAGGAAAGAGCCTGTGTTGGTACTATCTTAACCTTGTAGCAATTTCCTTTCGATATTAAAGGAATTTATATGAATTAACAGGCTTACAAGCTAACAACAAAAAGAAAAATGAATGACAAGACGAGAAGACCCTGCGGCTGGTTGGGACTGAGGAGTGGGTAGATCTCAGGCGCTCAGCTGACAGCAGAGCGATGCTCAGGCAGAGACCTCCCAAGGCTGGGTGCCCAGTTTGAGCCGCCACAGGAGGCTCCACCACTGGGGAACTGATGAGCAGCCACTCTGAGAGGCCACGCTGCAGCACCTCAAGCTTTGCACCCAAGACATCACACACTTTTGAAAGCCATGGATGTAAAATCTGAAGGCCCTTATTAGTAAGTAGGAGCCTGAGCACAACACTCAACTTCAATGCTTAATGTCCAGAGGGGTAAAGAAGTTTATCCATAATGTACCAGCAAAAGGAGGTGACAGAGAAAGAGGAGACCAGGTGAGAAGTTTGCCTCCTTGACCATCACTATGCCCCATGCATGGCGGGGGGAGGGCACCAGACTGACCTTCAGACACCAGGCTCAGACAGCAACTCCTCTACCAAAGGAGCCAAACTTTAAACAATAAAGTGAGGGGAAAACAAAAAATCCAGGGATTTATCAGGCAATTTTCTCTCCACACATTTTAATCGTACCATAATACAATGAGCCACTTCTGCTAATAACTGTTCTTGTTCAGATGACTATATAGATGACTCCTCAAGATGTGAGCATCGCTGGGATACATCCTCTCCCTGACTGATGTCTCATCTTGTTCCAGATAAGACAACCACCCAGTATAACTCATGCCATTTCATTCTGCCCCATTTTTTCCTACCAAGGTACTCAAATGTACTTGCAGTCAGTATATTTAAGTGTTCTGCATAAGGAGCAGATGCAGCTCCCACTTATCCAAGCACAGAGAGAGGAGCAGAGCTCATACACAGTTCTGCAGAACGGTGCTCTGTGTTCCCGAATCAAGCAAGAAGGCAACAGAAAATGACGTTAAGTATTGGGCAGGGACATGGATGTACTTCCAGTACTGCAAAAGCCCAGTAAGAGCTTGTCTCCATCATCTTCTATTAGTTTTCAGCCAAGCGTATGGCTGAACAAAGCCTTTTTCCTTTGCTTTTACTTAAAAGTGATGCTTGCCCCTGTTGCTCACTGGCGACTCAAAAACTCAACCATGTGCTTGCAGTGCATCTGCCCCAGAAAAGGCTGTTTCACAGTCTGCTGCCATGGTGTACAAAGCTGGGCTGTGACCACTCGTGACCATGCAAAGAGGGTTTTTGTGGTTTAAATTCCCCACCCAAGGCTCTTTGGGCCAATGCTGCGGTGGTTCAGGAACATCCCATAGTCTGGGATTCATTTCAGCCTCAGGAACTACTCAGTGATACAGAAGTTGGCTGCTCTGCTCACTGCTCCTGATGCATGGGCTAAGTCGCTGGCAGACAGAAGATGAGAGGAGAGAAGGGGATTTTTTGGGGGGGGGAGTTAGGTGGTTTTTTCGCCTATGCACAGCTGGTAAATTTTCCCTGGGCAATTCCAGAGCACCCCTCCAACTTCTCTAACCTTCACCAAGTGTCTGACAGAGCCAGGAAGCCACAGTGGGGTTTCTGGAGGAAGCAGAAGCCAGATGCAGCAGGCAAACACCACGTATTTCCCAAGGAGTCAAACACAACCTCGTAGGCAAGAAATAAAAAAGACAAGCTGGCACTGCAGCACTTCTTCCCTCTTGCTCTGAACTTTGCAACTCTTCAAGCAACCGAAGTAGAGGGACTCCAGAAGTAGCATTACAAAATTAAGAAGCTTCAAACGAACAAAGAGCCTGTCCTCATTACGGCCCGCACGTCAGCATCCTGCCGCACCGAGTCTGAGGGCAGCTCCCACAAAGCCTGCCCAGCCGCTGCCGCCAGCCAGCATGGGTTATCGTAATTAGAAGCACCAAAATCTTTTGATGCTGCAGAACGTGGGTCGGCACACAACGGCACGGTGCCAGCGCGGGATGGAGGTGTCATCCATCGCGACGCTACCCGGGGCTGCGAGCTGAGAACAACTCGTGCTATTGCAGTGACTGGACTGCAGCGAGGTGGGGAGAAAGCTAAATATATACCCCTTTAAAAAGCAGCACTCCCCTGCTCTTGTTTAGCATGTATCTGTTGAAAGGCACAGAGAGCCTCTAACTAGAGAAAGAAAAATACAACCTGGCACACCATCCTCAGAACATTCCCAATACGCAACATACCCACAGCTGCTCATACTGCAGCAGTGGCAGGAGCAGATCTGTTACTGCAAGAGGTCGCATCTATCCCGACGCACCCTGCTGCTATTGCCGAGACCCAGCAGCGCCGTGCCGGAGAACACCTATGTGAGCAGAGTTCCAGGCTCAGTCCAGAAATCAGGGCATCCAGGCTGAAAATTGCCCCAGGCACAAGCTGGGAGCACAAAAGGGACAGAAAATGGCCTTCCAGCCGCTTGCAGGAAGACTAACCTTGCCTCATCCTCCCAGTCAATCAATCAATAAATCACAAAAAGGAACAACAACAACAAAAACCCCTTCACCCTCCTGCTCCTGTTTCTCACCCAGCAACGTGCCTCTCCCCCCCAGCGCCGGGAAGGGCGGCTGGAGCTCAGCCACCGCTCGGCAAAGTTCCCCGGAGTGCAACTGCACCACAGGATGGAGGAAGAAAAATACCGTAGCGGCCAAGCCCTAGCTGCATTATCAAAGGAAGACAAACCACCCGAGCACAGAACCAGCCGCAGACATTTCTGCCAGCCCGACAGAAGGAATGAACATGCTTGTGGGCTTTAAGCTGCCTGAGCCGCAGGGCGAGCTTTCCCTCTTGCTCAGGCTGACCCGTGCAAGGAGAGTTGGGTGCGATTTGCACCCAGACCTCGGGACACCCCAAGCGGCAGAGGGACCTGTCCCACCTCCAGCCAGGCTCCCCCAGCACGAGCTCTGCACCCACTCAGGCAGGGACGGGGCATGGAAAAGAACCAGGACTTTTCTCCTGAACAACTGGAATATCCAATAGGCCCCTGCCCTGTAAGGACAAAACAGCAGCTAAGGCTGGCGTGCAACATCTAATTGAATTTAACTGAGACTTAAGAGTAAACAAAATTAAAATCTCCCCAGAATTGTGTTTCTCCTACCAATGACAGCTAGGTGAAAAATCTTGCTTCTCCATCCCTAACATCACAAGTACGTGCAAGTCTCAAAATGGCACAGCCGACTGCTGGGATTTTGGAGCTCAGTGCTACAAACGCGGTACTGGATCCTCTCAGGACCACGACCGTTCACGAGAGCTGCCTGTTCACCACGGACGGCATCCACCGCCCAGCAGTGGCAGAGCCAGCAACTTCTGCCATCGGGGGAGCATGGAGAGCTTGGGGGGCTCTTCTTCCTTGTATCACGGAGACGCTAAGGAGAAGGCAAAGGAAATAAGCACGAATAACGTGCTTAACAAAAGACTTTTTATTTCAGCCCAACTCCGTGGAGAAGCAAGAGGGAAATTATCAGTGATTTTCCCTTTGTAGATGCACCATCTTAGAAAGTGCAATCTATTTACACAGCAAGATGCAAAAAGCAGTTGATGCACAGGGATGAGAAGGATGCTGGAGCCATCTGCAAGGGGCACCGCAGACCCCACAGGGATGTTGAGACATGCGTCACTGGCCACCAAATCCTGCAGCAAGAGGCCCATCTGTCCTTGGGCTGCAAACTCTGCTGGTCAGGGGAGAAAGAGGCAGGATTTGGGGCATGGAGATGGATGGGTCAATGTCACACCAGAGCCTGCAGGAAAGTAAGAAGCCTCGCCTGTGTTAGGTGAGCAGCAATCCCGTTGTCTGGGTGTGGACAGGCAGGTTTTATCCTTGACTGTCACAAGGCAAGTGCCCTCCACCTCCTCCAGGTTTGAGGCATCATTTTTCCATGAGTCCTTACTAAATCACAGCCCTGACTTTTCAGATCTTCATCCACGCAAGCACTTCTGACTGCCCAGGAAACCCCACATGAAGCATCTTCCCCACCTTCCCAAAGCCAGGACCCAGGGGTGATGCTTGAAGGCCAGTTCAAGGTGGGAGGAGAACCTCAAAGGTCCTAAACTCCCAGCATGGTCAAACATCAGTTTTTTCCCCTCTCTCTGCCTTGGGAGACAGGGTTGAAAACAAACAAAAAGTCATTTTGCTAAAGCTGTTTTTCTGAAATGAAGAAAAAAAAAAACAAACCCAACCAAACAGCAGTGCTGCCAGGTTCAGCTGAATTTACACCATCTCCTCCCCTGGCCCTGGGGGATCGCACTGGCTGGGAGCACCTTCCCGGCGGCTTCTCCTTGGGCTCCCTCCCACGAAGGCAGAGGTGTTCCAGCAATAGGAAAGGTAAGAGGCTGGGGCTTTTTTCCCTTGAGAAAAATAATCCTAACAAGATAATCACAACGCACTCAGCGTGCCCCGCCACAATACACAGTGGCTTTGCCAGTCCTCAAACCACTTCTGTACTTGTCGGAATGGTGGAAGCTGCTGCCAGAAGGCATTTTAGATCAAAACTAAGATCTGAGAACACTGCATAATTGGATGGGATTTTTTTTATTGTCAGGCCAGGCAGTGCTGCTCACACCTGGGCATCCCCAGGTTTGGCATTTGAGCATCATCAAATCGTGGGTAACATCGTCAAATCGTGGGCACTTCACAGGCCTGTTGCCTGTCCTATAACGGGCTTTTTGCATGACGTAGGAAGACAATAACTCTTTCTAATAGCTATTACAAGAAGATTAGAAATATAAAGTCACCTCTAGGATGAGCATAGGTATTCATGAACCCTTTGGCCCACCTTCAGTATTATTTCACATTTGGGGGACAGCAGAGCCTTCCCACTCGCAGGCCAGTATCTCACGCAGGGTGCCCCATGAACCCTTCCAGTACTTCTGTTTTGGGCACCTCTTAAAACGCTTGGATACACCACCCGGCTGCCGAGAGCCCCACACGCTGCTTTCACACACACACCACCGCCACGCTGCTGACCCACAGCTCCCCCTTCATCTGGTGACACCCTGTTAAAGCAGCGATATCGGGAGAGATCTTGGGGACCAGGGCACACCAGTTTGCTAATGCTAAAGTACTAGCTCTGGAAATTACGCCCTCCAGACCCTCTGCAAAGACTGGTTTTACGAAGATACAAAACCCCCTGGACTGGACCCTAAAAACCAATTTCAGTTCGTCTTGTTGCTCCCTGGATGGTACAGCACGTTCTGGCCGCTCGGCCCTCTTGGTCTACAGAGTCTACCCCAGCTTCCTGGAAAGGTTTACTCTATGCCATATGGGAGACAGTATCTTGTTCACCTCTTCACAGAGGACATTATTTGTCACTTAAGCAGAAAAAGAAAATCCACCACTTAGGCACTAAAACACAGTATTTTTGTATTACAAGTAACCTAGCATCTCACATAGCAAATAAGCAGGTTCTGGTTTGATGCAGAAGGAAAGGCAGAGGAAATCAATGGGTAGAAATTGGCATTTGTGTAGCTTTAGAAACTTGGAAGAGTCTGGGGAACAGACAAACTATTGACTTCCCTGCATCATCTCAACTGTACTTATTAAATAAGATCCCACACGTAGTATAAACTCTACCATATGCGTGCAGAAGAACAAAGATTTTCAGAGCCTTTCATAAATGAAACCTCCTTTGCGGCTAGAAAAAAAAATACGTGTATCATCCTGAAACTAAAATATTACAGAGGCTGCAGCTGCACAAACAAATAAATGGTGTTTACCAGCAAAGGTATTTACTTACTGACAGTCAAGAAAGGTTGGCTTGTAATAAAACGGTGGCATTTTAGATTCGTATTTTGCTTTTGCTACATTGTTTCCATTTGAGGCCATAAACTGTGAAAAGAAGAGAAAAAACAGAAAGCATTAAAAAACGTTAATGATATTTTCCCTTGCCCTCTTTTGTTTATAGAGAGAAATAAAATTATTGGGATGGGCCTCCATTCACTTGCCGAGGTTTCCCCAGGACTGTGCGCAGAAGGGATGCTGTAAAGGCTGTGCCGGCAAGCCAGGGCTCAGAAACCAATATTGGTTATCATTGCCAGGGCTCCTCCAGCTTAATACAACACTGGGGACAGGTCCGTGTCCCCATCCCACATGCCCGATCCCCACTGGTCCCCACAGGAGCAGAAGGCAGCACGTGGTGGCATTTCCCACTCACAGGCACGGGAACGAGATGGTTCCCAGGGAATCCAGCACAAAAATTAGGCAACCAGAGGGCAAAGCCCGACGCTAACTTTAAATCTCAAGACACCCTTTGCTTTGGATCACATCACTTGTTCTGACAGGATAATACTATTTTTGCAAAGCCATGCCAGCAACCTCAGAAAGGAGCTTCAAGAATTAAAAAAAAAAAAACCAAAAACAAAAAAAAAAACCCCAAACTGATAGATAAATAAATAAATAAATTCTATCTGCCCTGAGAGCCCTCCTTTCTTCCTGATCTCTTATAAAAATGGCTAGTTGAGAACTCTGCGAACAAAACCACGTACCTCCCTATTCATAAATTTTATTTAATGAAAATTACTTTATAAATGTAAAAAATCCATCCTTTTCCAGGCAGCCATGCTCAATATGTTTTGTCTTGTATCAAAAGCCAAGCACACAAGCAGAACAACCAGCTAAGCTTTTTCTCCCCCAAGATTTCTTTTTCATTATTTTAATGTTTTTGAGTTTCTCCGTTTACATATTCAATCTATTCTCAAAAAAAAAAAACCAAAAACAAAAAAAAAAAATCAGAAAATCCATGGAAAATCCATGCAACACAAAGGCTTCTTTTCCTCATAAAACACATGACTTCATGAGCTGTGGCTTTCAGAAAAACCTCAAATCTGCAACATCCAAGACAAAGATCAATGACTAATAGCGTTCTTCACACCTTTAAAGATGCCAGTAGTCTAAGCAGGTTTCCTGGGTAGGCTTGCCTTTAGCAACATCACGCAAACCTACGCAGATGTGCTGAATAAACAGAGAATTTATACTGTGAGGGTTCAGTTCTTCAAGATGCGAGTTTAAGAGTCTTCAACGCGAAGCGGAACAACAAAGCCAGAAACAGCCAAGCTAGGCAGGGGTGGCAGACTACAGGTCTAGCCTACAGCCTAGTCTAGGCGAGAGGTAACGTGAGAAGTGGAAAGCAATTCATTTAAAATTAGTAATTTCTACACACTCTATTTAATTGATTTGTTTATAGGTGTGGGGGAAACCCTCACAACTTCTTCATGAAATGGCTATTCCACTTTTCCACCAGCATCGTGGACCTCATTCCCACACTCAGGAATTCCTAACTTCTTCATGAAATGGCTATTCCACTTTTCCATCAGCATCGTGGACCTAGACATGCTTTCGGAAACCACCTTTGCTGTGGCAGCTTTAGGAAGGACTCTGCTTTACAGCTTTGCTGGTAAAATGCAGCGACCCAAACTCACTGGTACTTCAAGCCTCAGATGCACGTACCTCCACTTGAGCATCATCCCAGTCATCCAGACGGACCGACTTCACTTTGCTGACTTGGGGAATATTGCGATGGATTCCTGAACAATTCAAGCAGATGAAGATCCCTAGGCTGTGGGATGCCCAGTCCGGGTCTGAAAGCAAGAAGGAAAGAGAGAATTGCACCGGGCTGGTCTACGGAATTCAGCGCAGGAGGAAGGAGAGATGGGGCAGGACAGGGCACGGCAGGGGAGTTCAGGAGTCACCAGGTCAGAGTCCCCTGATTTCAAAGGCATCAAATAAATACACAAACAAAATAAAGATATGTGTTTGTTTACATTGATAGTTAAACCAATTACACTAACAATTAACAGACTTGCAATCTCAGGTGCAGCAGTTATTCACAAAAACTCAATATACAGGCAACCGCGTGTACCCGAGACCTCCCATATTCACTCCATGCTCATACCAAGAGAGGAGGTGAATGCCCATCTTCTGTCAGCAAATCCCACCCAACGAGCACCGTGTGGAACAGAAATTGCACAATTAAAGCAAACAGCTCAGGGAAACAGCTACGCTGCTCCTTTGCCTTGCTATTTTTTATTTTATTTATTTATTATTTATTTTGCAGTGGGCATGCTCCACGGAGAGACTTTCCTCCCGCAGCTATGGCTGCCCGGCAGCCCAGCCCTCCCTGCCAGGAGGTTTCCAGCCCTTGCCCTAATGGAAAAATGCCGCCAGCGGCGGCTCTGTACTTTCTCCGAGCAAAGCCACGCGCTGTTTACAGCCCCGAGCTGACGTCTCACACAAAGCATTTTCGACGCAAGTCCTTTGCCTCCAAATTCCTCCTCGGGAGATACACTGCCCGAAGTGCGGGGAGACGGAGACGAACCAGAGGAGCACAAGGGCCGGGGGCAGGACACATCCACCCGTGTCCCTGGCACTGTCTCGCTGGTAAGGCCGATACAGGGATCTTTGTTTGAACTCTGACTAGCAAATGTCAGCGCCTGCTATTACAGCTGCACCCCAGCAGAAAGAGCTTCCCTTTCCCTGCAAGTCGCCAAGTCAGCCACTAAATCATCCTCCTCCCCCCAACAGAGGTCCCTTCACCCCATCCTCCCCCAAACCCGCCCCATGGCATCGGGCTGTCAAGGGGTAAGGGCAGGTCTTCCCTTCTCGCCAACTGTCGTAATTTGTTTATTCCCCCACAGTAATTACGCTAAACACTCGCTCCTCGCAGCGCACCAATTATTTATAAAGCCAGGGAGCATGCTTTCTCCTCCCGACACGTATTTAATGGTCTGGCTAGGTCAGTGCAGCGGGTGCAGGCTGGCGCGGGGCAACGCAGTGCCTCTGCACGGGGTATCGAGGTCTGCACCAGCCCCTGCCCATGGGGACGGACACCAACCTTCCCCAGCACACCCTAGAGAGGAGTAATTTGGTTCCCCAGAGGTGGCCGTGTTTGGATATAAACCCGCGAGTGAAATGAGCAGCCTCATCTGACATGGCTGGGTGCCCACCCAGGAGAGGGGAGCAAATTCCCAAGCTGTTGCGCGTCCCATCAGCCGCAGCTCCCTTGGCACAGGGCTGGGACCAGCAGCCACAAATAAAGGTGTACTTTTTCTGTTTCACACGGTCTCCCATCCTCATGCGAGACCCTCACAATGAGAGCTCAGGCCTGGCAAATACAAAAAACCAGGTGAGTCAATCTAAGTGCACCGCAGCAGCAACCACACGCTGCCCACATCCAGCAACGCCAGGGAGGGCACAGGGTGCTCTGCCCCGCCGGCCCCGATCCCTGCACCCTCACCCCAGTCCTCCCACAATGACCAGGCTTCACATCACACCCGAGGTCAGGCACCCCAACTGCAGAGATTGCTGCCAGTGGTTGGGCTATAGGCTGGCAACAAGAATCAAGAGTTTTGCACGCTCACACACATTTCTGTGCTTTAACTCCTTGTGCCGTCCTCTCCCATCTCCCAACACACGGCTGTAATCTTCCTACCACAAAAACGGTCCAAGGTACAGCGCTGCTGCCCTGTGGTATCCCAGGACCATGGGACCATGGTAACGGACGATAAGACGAGGGGGAATGGTTTGAAGTTGCGCCAGGGCAGGTTTAGGTCGGACATTAGGAAAAACTTCTTCACAGAAAGGGTTGTCAGGCTCTGGAATGGGCTGCCCAGGGCAGTGGTCGAGTCCCCATCCCTGGAGGTATTTAAAAGAAGGATAGATGAGGTGCTTAGGGACATGGTTTAGTGGTGGGATGGCAGGGTTAGGTTAAAGGTTGGACTTTATGATCTTAAAGGTCTTTTCCAACCAAAGTGATTCTATGACCAAATGACCAAGTCAGTCGAGGTGAAAGCATCAGGGTCTCTTGTTGAAGAAGCCTTCTCTGAGTTGCACACAGGGTGAGGAAGGGTGAGAGGGTTGGGAGGATGGCATGGCTGCAGAGCAGCAGTGAGGAAGAGGAAGTGGGGCAGTGAAGTTTGGAGTCAGGAGCTAAGGAGGCCACCGGCAACCTGTGCTCAGCACTAACTGCGCTTCGAGCCCTCGTGGTGTAACGAGACCTGATCAAAGCAGTACCTGATTGAGGGCAATGGCTATCAAAGTATGCATTGGCCTCCACAGGTGTTACCGGGAGCCCCAACGCCTGTTTTACGTTAACAGCTTTATCTTAGGCATGCAGGTGGATTTCTTCATTTTGTCTGCAACTTCCTAGACTCAGGTTTCTAAATCCTTTGAAGAAGTAACCCCTCTGCTGTGTGTGACAGGACTGGGAGATGTCACACCTTCCTCCAGCTAGGGATGAGGACACATTTGCGTGGAGGAACATGGTGCAAGAAAATCCTTGGGCTGAGACAGAGGAAACTCTGGCTCCAGCAGACAGTGAGCCAACTCTTACCCAAGCTCTCTCTTCTCAACATGGGTAAACAGCACCTCAAGCAACAGGTTTCAATCACAGCTGGGGCTTTAAAGCATTCTCCTGACACCAACAGTATTTTCTTTAGACCAGACTCTTAAACATGCATCCCCCGTGCTCCACACAATGTCAAGCCACATCTAATTAAGAAAACAAAAGCTGGTCTATATGCAGGAGTGTACACGAGCCGTTTCCAGAAGATCACAGTACTTCAGAGGAGCAGATGAAGATGACAGGGTCAACTGGTGACCCAACCCTTGGAAGGGATGACCTCAGCTTGTTCAATAAAACCACACCTGCTAGCTATTTCATCCTGATCACCCTCCTTTCGGTGGATCCTCTCTTGCCTGGACCCAAGGTCTGTGTCCACCCAACACCAACTGCATGCCACACAGCAAACTCCGAGGAGCACCGTGACAGAGCTGCCACACTTTGCTCGACTCGCCAGACCCGACACAACACCAGCGGTTTGCATTGCTGCCATGTATTAGCAGCAGCTTCCCCTTCATTGCTCTTCTGGCTTTAAAAATACATCTCTCTCAAATCCAAAATCATGCGGCAAGGGGGAATGTAAGAGTTGTAGATGCTTGGCTGGTTGCGTGCTGCGTTCCTGTGACAGCCGCAGCCCAGAACTACACAAATTTGGCAATGGTTTTTAGTGTCAAAGGGAACACCAGGGAGGAGGAGAGTTCAAAGGTCTCAGGAGCTGAGTTAGCCCCATCCAAAAAATTGCTAAATCCCCCAGATTTAGCAAAAACTAGCGAAATCCTGCAGAACCAACTGATCTACCAGGGGAAGCCTCTCTGAAATGTCACTCTTACATTAACTTATTAGGCATTTCTCATGGTTGTTGCTCTCCTGGCTGAAGACATCTGATTGAGAAAGCCAGCCAGCCCAGGCCTTTCCTGGATTTTAGCTGAATGGCAAAAGGAATTTCTAAGCATCGTCAGAACAAGCCAGAGGGTTACGGAGGAGGAGGGTGGAGGATTCTCTGACTCCACCTTCCAGAGGGCTTTGCGGACGCTGCTTCCCTTCTCACCCCCTCCGTGCACTTGTGACACCATTTTTGAAGAAACCTAGCCACAAGACCTCTACACCCACACATCTCCTGCGGGAACTGGTGGCAGATCCCCAGGCAGGTGGCTGCCAGACGGGGTGAGCGCCCACTTCTGCAGGGATGCTTTTCCAAAGCCCTTTTGTAACCCCCCTCCGGGGCTGTTGGCAACTATGGAGTTCCCTGAGCACATCACAGCCCCTCCCTCTTCATTTCTCCTCTCCGGCATGAACGTGAAAAATTAGCTCAGGAACACGGCAGATAATGCTAGCGATCTCCGACCTCGGCATAATCACAGACTGCAACCCTCCAAATGACTGCGCCATTGCTTTGAGATAAGACAACATCTTATCAAGCACGTGAATAAATTCACATGAATTTATTCATATGAGACGAGTGAGTTTAGTAAACTAGCATCCCCAGGCTGTACGGCTGGCGAGCTGAGGTCTCCATAGCTAGGTGAAGTCCACCTTGCTGCTAGACACTTCAACAGCTGGAGCATGTTCTCTGCGTTGGACATCTGGGGAGTTCAGTAAATCTATTTAAGCCATTTTATCTAGGCAGGGCCCCAAGAAGTGCACCAAAATGGCAATATATCATAAGCCTTTTTTGGGCACTGCCCCAAAAAGATGATTTTTTTCTAAGCCTCCAGAGTTTCAAGCAAACAACAGTGAAGCCTAATGAAAACTTTCCGGCATGCCTAAGTTCCACACAGATGACTTTATTCCATTGTATCAAGCCAAAAGGAGTAAAGACTAACAAGGAGCAAGGGGAATATTAAACCCAGTAACTGTTATAAGTACAGAAAGTCTCTTACACTTCAGCATCATTGCTCCAGAACAACCGATGCCAGCTCTAGGAGACTTTGACTGCCCAACATGGCAGAGATTTCTAGTCACTTATAATAATGACTTTCAAAATAAAAACTTGATGTAACTTCATTTTAAAAAATAAATAAACAAAGCTAAACTAAACTCAGGAGAAGGGCATTGTGGTGGTATTTTCCCCATCTCATTCATCTGAAAGGGAAAGCACAGCCAGAGATTAGAGAAGCATCCAAAGCAAAACTAAAACACTTGGGCAACACAGCTAAATTCAGAAATTAACTTCCCCACCCAGCCCCTTTTGCCACCACAAGCCCCAGGAAAACCCAGCGCACAGAACAATAAACTCTGCAGCTTGAACCCAACATTACTAAGCATAGGAACAGCCCACGGAGGGAAAAAATGAAAGCTGGACCCTGAAAAGTAATAAAGAAGAACCAACATAAGACATGGAGCAATTCATACAAACCAAAAGGAGAGTAGGGAAGATTGGAGGTGGGATGGCAGTGGATTTTTTTTTTTTTTTTAATAAATAATCAATATTTCCTGTATCCAGAATATAAACATAGGGTTCCAGTTTGAAAAGCCCTAAATGCCATCAGCTCAAGTAAAATCACATGAAGTAGAGGGGTAGCAGGCTCAAAGCAGCCACGAGGCAAGAACTCAGAGTCTCCAAACTGACTTGGATGCCCCCACTCCATCTTTTGCCTTAAACCCATTATCACCATACATAGCACAGTATTTTGCTGACCAAGACAAATATCTGCGAGATCGTGGCCAATGCCCAGCAATACCCCATTAACAAATCCTCCAGCACACAAACGATAGCCTGACCCTTAATTAGCTGCCTGGCTGCATCCCTGCTGCACCAGCTGGGTGGGAGCCAGTGTTTTGTTGGGATGGAGATTCAACAGATTTTTCTGATCTCTCTCCCCTGTTTGAGGTGATAAAGCCTAATTAGAGGGGAGAGGAGGACCTTCGAGGTAGGCAAAACCTTTTTTACCCTGCACTAAAAAGGTAACTCATGCCCTAGGATACAGGATACAATCGCGGGGATTTTAGTGCAATCAACACAAGCAAAAAGCCTTTTCTGCTTGCCCCTCAGCCACCGCTGATTTCCTAAACCCCCCAGCCAGGAGAACCCTCGTGTGCAGCACTGAAGTTCTGTTGCTCTGAAGTTCTGTTGCTATTTACTTTGGGGAAAGATTAGGAGGTTAATAAACAGACCCTGGTAATGCATTTTAAAAATAACAATAAAAGACATTAAAGCTGAAGCCAAACAGCCTTCCACCAACACTCCTCTCTAAGTAGGAAAATTTTTCAGTGAAGGCACTGAACTTGCCAAGGTCTTTTTATTCAGCTGGCAGGTGTCAGCAGCCCTCGCTGCTTGCTGCCTGCAGCCCACGGCTGTGCTGCAACCCAGGCATCCGGGCTGGACAGAAAACACCATCACATTAAACCTCCTCTGTTTCAAAAAGTCCTTTTCCCTGCAGAAAGTGGCATCGAGCTTCTTACGTCTCTGCTCTGCTTATGCCCAGAGAGAAGGGCTGGCAAATTCCCGGAGAGAAAAAAAAAAAAAACACCACCAAACAACCCACAATATTTAAGTGAGAGGACAATGGAGGTGCGGGAACAAGTTGCCACTTTTAGCATGAAAATGAAAAGCCCGTTTCACGCCATTAGAGCGGCGAAGCTCTGGAACAGCTTTCCAGTAGGAGGTAGTGGGGGCAAGAGAGAGAAGTAGCTGCGAGGCAGAGCCCCACCGCTCCACGGAGGGGATGGGGAGATGTGCCTGCGGATGACAGCACGAGGCAGGACCCCATGACTCAGTCGTCTTCCCAATCTGTGTTCGAGGACCAGCGGTTGGACTGGGGAAGGAGCAGATTGAGATCAAATCCTTGCAGTGCCGTCTTTAATCCTCAGCAAATCAAGCAACCCCCCGTGCTCATGCGTTTCCCTCTAATCACCACCCTCCCTTCAGGAAATCAAGGGAATGCAAAAGCTTCACCTGCTTTAGAAATAAGAAGATGCTGGGCCTGCGGGAAGGGTGTTTGCAATCACCTCCGCCGCACACCACCCACCCTCGGGCTTTTACATAGGCTGTTACACCCAAATGCCACATCTGCTCGGCGTTGCAGCACAAAGCTCTGATAGCAGACTCCCCTCCAAGGCACGCCGACTGCTTCTCCCCCATCCCACATCCCCTCTGAGCCTCAGGCAAAGAGGTCGATGCTACCCAGGGTCCGTGTCCCAGTAATCCATCCCAAATAAGAAAGAGGAAAACGATAAAACCAAGCCACGTAAACTGCTGCTGCTGGAGGGTTTGAACTGCAGGCTCACTTTGATGGGATTTTCACTTCTGTCTTCAGAGCCTCACTGTCCTCCTGCAATGTAAAATGATTCTCTCGCTCTGTGGAAACACAAGCCTAAGTCATGAAAAAATGGATTAAAGAAAGAAATACTCAAGGCCACATTAGTCTTGAAGAAAAAAAGATTATTCTAATACATTGAGAGCCATTACACACCAGCAATTCAGCAAGATTGCTCAGTTTGCACTTAAGACTGCACTTAGTGCGCTGTCTTCCGCTGTGAAAACACATCTTTAAACCCACCAAAACAAACACGCTGCTAACCAACCTCTAGGACCCCAACTCCAACACAGAAGTGTGTAATGACAGGGGACCCGACACCCCAGGTAATGACTTTGTTACAGAGGCTCCTACCCCCAATGCAGCCTCAGAGATGGAGCGAATGCGATCTCATTATTCATTACAGACGGATGACATTTTTGCAACTGAAATGTTTTTTATTCAAAACAACCTTTCATTGAAAATTAAGGTTTTGTAAAGACACAATTAATGAAAACCTAACCAGAAGCTTTAAAAAAAACCCCTACAAATAAAAAATGTAACCTCTCAGGTTTTTTTCCACTCTTATTTTCAGTTTCTACTTCAGCATCCTTTCAGCATTCCCCACTGCAGTGGCCAGGGCCACCATAAACCTGTTCTCCCTCCCCAAGACATGCCCTCAAAATCTGGGAGGATTTTTTGGAAGTTCTGCTTTTGCATGAGAGATTTTTCTGCCAGCCATACATGCCGGTCCTGGGAAGACACAGATCTGACCTTCCTGAGCATCACATTCAACGCCACGTTCCACCCCACTGCAAGTGCACAAACCAGGGGAACACACCTCTTGAATATAGCAGCCTTGCTTGCAGGAGTTGGCCACTTAAATAATCCTCAGTCACGATTAAGCAGCAAATTCTGGCCCCGACCCAGGCAATCAGCAGGTTTTGCCTGGATCTCCCCAAGGAGACGCAATGACCCTTCCGGGGCCAAAGTTACTTACACAGCCTGGGAGGAAAAGTGCTGCCTCCCCCTGAGACTCCCTGTCCACCCTGGGGTTTGATTTTTTGCACAGTCACAGCTTAACCAACAACGATACCAAACTGCGAACTCTTTTGCATCGGGAACCCAGGCTTTTGTTGCATGAGCATCGAATACCTGGGACAAACCGTTAACTCCAGCGCTACGGCGACTGAGCCTCACCCAAATGCCAGAACAGTAACAAAAGAAAACACCCTTTTTTGACAGGAGGGAAGAAAAAAGCCTGAAACTTTCACTGACCGGCTGATTTCTGAAACAAATATTTCCAAAAGCAAAAGAAAACCCAGCTGGCTTCAAACACACAAATTAAAGCGACTAACAGAGCATTTTCCCCTCTCACATTTCTGACCCATCCTGTTCTTTGTTATCAGTATCCCTGAGCTAAATGGCTACCTCCTATCACGGATCCTGACCTAGCTGGGGATTTCAGGGAAAGGAACACACCCACCTGAGCAGCAGTAATAAATCAGGGATCCTGACCTTCTCCTTACCCCCAGCTGTACCAGATCAGCAGCATGATGATACACACATGTGGGAAAGCACAAGCACGCCCTGCTTTCCTCATCCTCTCTTCATTCCCCACCCTCCCTCTTCTTTCATTCGCACTTTATTTCCTTTGCTTCGGTACTTCTCCTGTGTCTAGCTGTCCGCCCAGTTCCAGCCATCACCTTTATCTTCCTGTGCATCCCACTTCTCAGCAAAGAACTAAATTGCACCCCATTCTGGAGGCTCTCTGGACACCCATCCCACATTACCTCATACCCAGAAAGACCCAGCTTGCCACACCTGCCCAGGATGAATAGCAGAATTTGGCCTGAGTATTTATATTATCGATAGACACAAGTTATATATCTTATATGAAGTAGCCGAAGGCATCTCAAGTTTGTTACTCCCAGGCGAACGAGCCCCATTCCAGCACCACCAGTAGCTCTCATGTGCCAAAGAAACTGAAGCAAAGTGATCACTGAAGAAACTGGGTTGATGAAGAGAGATCTGTTCCCAGGGAAGTAATGCCGTGACGGCTGGGAAGAGAGGCTGAATGGTATTAATATAGCACATCTTGTGTTACAAAAGACACTGGCCCAAATTCTCCTCTCTGAGTTTCAGATTCACTAAGACATCTCTGCATGCAAATGTCACCAAAAGCAAAATATGGTTTTGTTGTTTTGCAAGCCCCTTTGGAGCCTTTAACAACAACCCTATTGCCCTGACGTGAGCTATTTTACCGACCTACAGCACCATTTCTACCCTGCTGATGCTGAGAAACTTCCCATTTTGCACAGGGGCTTTGTATCACACACAGGGCAAAGGAGAATTACCCCAGTGATCTGAATGGCCCACGCTTGTAAAGGCTTCTCTGGGAAGGGATAATTTAGACAGACACCTATTCGGCAAGCCCAGGCTGTGCTCCGCAGGACACCTAAAAGGTGGGTAGGTACAGCTACACAGCACTGACAGCCAGCAGATGGGTGGGAGCAGGCAGAGCAGCGCAGCGCTGCAAAGCAGTTCACACTATGCAGAAAGTTCTTTGTCCTTTCCAGCCAGGTACCGGGGGACACAACGCATCTCAAAGCAAACTGCAGCATCCCGAGATGTAGATTAGGGACATAAAGCCATCGAGAATGGTATGAGCTGGATGGTGGTATCCAATAGATCTTGAAATCCTAAATAAATCGATAGCTGGAAAAATAAGGTTCAGTTGAAGTGTTGGGTTTTCTTTAACCTGCAGAATGACAGAGGCTGAGAAGGACATCCTTTCCCTGCACCTCTTCAGAGCCATCCTGCCCGAGCTAATACAAATGTAGGTGTTTCTATATGGTGAGGGTTTGGGGTTTTTTTTAAAAAAAAAGGAAGGTTGCTTGCTATGCAGCTCCCTAAGATTCTTCTCAAAGGCAGGTCCCACCGCACCATACAGACCCTGCTCAGCAAGAGCAAACGCTTTCCCACCCTCACACCCCGACCCCAACAATTCACCATCCAAAGGGCGAGGAAGATGCCCCCGGCTCAGACCGCCTGCCCTGGGCCCACGAAGGGGACTACGGAGATTCGGGCCCCGTGCCGGGCACGGCGCGAAGCGGCGCCCAAGGCGGGCTCCCATCGACGGCGCGCTGGCCAAAGGTCGGTGGGCAGGATGCCCGCGGCAATGC
>NW_009260180.1:685027-699403 GCF_000687185.1 Egretta garzetta | reverse complement strand
AGGGGGTGCAGGGGGTCGCCCCCTCGGGGGGGTTGCGGCTGGCATCACCCCAGCCCTCACTGGACGGGGCCTGGCTGCCCGAGCACCTCGGCAGGTTCATGAGCAATGCTTCTGGGGCACCTCTTTGACATCAGCATCTTTTGGGGGTATGCATAAATACTGAACTGGTACCCAGCCACGTTCCAAAATCCCCCTCCTTCACCACTGTCCTACCAAGCATGCATCAGGACCACCTTCCACATCTGCATCGTGGCAGGACTGGCCTCCAAGCATCTTCCCACACTTTTCTCACCTCTCCACAGTGCCAAGGGACTATCAGGGGCGAAGATGCCTCCAGGAAGGGGGTACAGCTCCCTGTGTCATCTCATGGCCGTGCTGCTGGGACCGAGGGCTGCGGCCACTCATGCATCTCATGTCACCTACAGGGCGAGACTCCTGCCCTTGTTTTACCAGGACTCGAGGGTGGCTTGGGAGGTGATGTGGGAAGCCTTCAGCTAAGGAGGGGTTCAGAGCCGTGCCTCACAGGCTGCTGCCCTAACGCCTGCTGAAACCTTCCTCTCAGGTATGGGTCACAGGCATCTGCGACACTGCTATGGCCTGCTTGTGGTTCATACAGCTCTGCTTATAGCAACGGTTTTGGTTTTGCAAAGCAAGTCCCCCATTCAAATCGTCCAGCTCTGCTTCCTCCAACAAAGCAGAGCACCCTCCTGCAAAGCTCAGCTCACGCCATTCGTGCTCCCCACGAGGTGGAGAGGCGGGAGGATGGTGCCAGTAGCTCCTGGAAAACTTCCACAACCAAATCACCATCTTGGTCCTGCAAACCTACACGGATGTGAGCAGGTTCTAGGGAACACTTTGTGGGAGAAAATGGCATACACCCTTAAATACGGGCAGAGCCATGGCCTGGTATATTTACAGTGACCCCTTTGTCTGGGATACATTTTCCTAAACGACCTTTGCATTTATGCTGTCAGACAAGAGACTGTAACCAAGTTGATTTTTGACTGTTTTAAACTGATTAAACAAACAGTTCCTTGCTGACTCTACGCAGCGCTACGCATCGTGCTGGGGCTGGCTGGTGTTACACATGTATGCCGATGATGTCTGGAAGCTCGTTCCCGTGCTAACCAAAGGCGTAATCCCGCACACGGGCCTTTTGTGGAGAAGTTGAGCTGCTGCATCCAGACCCTCGCCTTCTTCAACCTCCAAGTGACTCATACTGACCTGGAGCAGAGCACCGACTTCGAACATCCGCTGGGTAAAACCAGCTCCAGCACAGTATCTTAGCCCTGATCCTCCACAGCCATGCTATATTCAAGTTTGTCGGTGTAAATGCTTCCAGGAGCCGAGCTTTACCTAAGTCCAAGTTAGGTTACGTTTTCATTTGCACTCTGGCTTTTCCAGAAATTGCACTTGCTAAATTCTTCATGTGATAGCCAGGTTGCCACACATCATCATGAACTTACCCAGGGCAGGGACTGGGAGGAGGGAGGGGGATTGGTTTTAAAGTCTCTGTTTAGCTTTCCATTAAGACTTATTGATTCTCTTAATTTTTTGTTCTCCTGGTTGCTAGGCAATCCCTCTCTCTCCTCCGCATGCTGGAAGCCAGGGTTGCAGACAGAAATTTGTATCTTGTAATAAAATCAAATATAACAGAGCCTGTTGTTAATGATGAGTGGGGAGCGTTTCGTAAAGAACAGGCGGAACAGGACAGCGGGGCCAGCAAGGGTCGATCAACAGCGGTCCTCAGCATTTAAGTCCCATCACAATTATTCCGGAATCAGGAAAGAAACAGCCCACGTGGGTGGAGGGGATGTGAAGAGAGAGGGAGAAAAGTTGGAATGGAATGAGCCAGAATTGAAGATAAACTCTTGTTCAGTGAAAAATCAAAGGCTGGATTGAGTCTCACGTATATAAGGGTATCTATCTCCCTCGCTTCACTCCTGGTTTGTCCAAAGTTAAGAGGTTGGGTACTGCAGGCAGGGCTGGCGGAGGCTCCCGGGAGGCTGATGGGCATTGCTGCTCAGGCTTGTCCACGTCGGACTGTTCCTTCATGCCTGCGCCCGCAGGAGCCGACACCTCGCCTGAGCTTTTCCCTGCGTTTTGCCTGTTGGAACGACTTGTCAGGGAACACAATGAATTTGCTCCTACTTCTCGCAAAGTCTCTGGCCAAACTCTCTGGAGAGCAGTTGTCACTCTCAATACATCACCCTCATTCAGATGCTTTCTGTCTCTCCACTGCTAAGTGACTTGTTAGTCTGATATAAATTTATGTACATATGTATATAAATACTTACATATTTATGTGTAAAATGTGTTTGTTTGTAAACACACACACTTTTAACTCAGTCTTTTCTAAATCGCAAGGTTGTTGCCTTAGAAACGGACGTTATTAATGCGATCTCCCAAGGTGCTAAAGCACAGTGGCAGCAAGGGCAGCCTCTGGAAAGGCCAGACTCTGAGGTCAGGGCAAAGGATGCTCAGAAATTCCTGGAAATCTTTTAATCATCCTTGTGGTGACGCCCTGAAAATGCACAAACGTAACTATACCTTCTCCTTGCCCTTCCATATTAGCTCCTTTCACCCTGAGACTGCCTTTTCTTTTTGTTAGGAAAGAGCTGCTCACACTATTTTTTAGTTCATTTTGCAGCCCCAGCCTCGAAACGGCTAAATCATGCAAGTGAAAGGGCATTAAACTCAACCCTTTATGTGACCCGGGCATGCATTCACAGCGTAACGTGGGGAAGCATTGCAAATTCCTGTTTGAACAGCAAACCTTAACAGAAATATCAATAATTCATGCCACTGCAACTGCATTCAAGCAAAACTCTCTGGAGTAGTAGATACGCCAGGCTGGATCCCTTCGGCTTCCTCAGCGCCAAGGGGAGGCAGCTCTTGCAGCTGGGGCTTTGTGTGAACAAGCCATAGCACTGGCCACCCGCACCCATGCTAAAGCAGCCGGTTTCCGTTGTAGCATGGTTTCCTGTTCAAAAGAAAAAAAAAAAAAAAGAAAAAAAAGAAACTGAAATCCTAGAGGTTTTACTTATAAAAAAAAAAAAATTAAAAAAAAATCTTATTTTCTGGGTTATCCAGTTCAATCAAGAGTGGCTACAGCTGGGAGGGAGGAATGCCACAGAGCAAGAGAGCTCAGACCAGGGCAATTAAAAACTCTTGAACTGAAAATACAATACTGATGCCAACTTTCTCTGATTTTGAGCAAATTGCTTTATGGACCCTTGTGGGATTTTTCTCCTGTAGAACAGGGAAAAGCACATTCGCTGCATCTGCATGGTTAGGATGTGTTGGTCAAGCTGAAGAGGACGATGCAAGAGAAAATTATGTGAGGGCGCAGAAATAACAGACTGAAGTCCTACGCCTGCAGAGCTGCTCTGCACCGGCCCTTAAAGAAGAAGAGGCTTTGTGCAACTCAGAGTGCCTCACTGCAGAGTAATTTGCAGATCAGGGTTTCATTACATTTGCATAATGGTTACCTCTGTTGCAAAGCCCAGTGCTACCAGTGTGAAAAAAGGGGACTCCTTTACTCCCATGATTTAATAGTCGTGCAGGTAACATCATGCATGCCAGACCAGAGAGATCCTCTGTAAGGGAGAAGAAATGGGGAGGATGAGGACAAGAAGGGGGTGCAGAACAAAATCTCTCTGCTGATTGACTTAAAGACCTTTTTTTTTTGGCTTCTGCAACGTCCCGGAGCTGAGAACTGCTCTCTCACGGCCACGCCACGACGAAAAGGAAAATAGCATCAACCACTTTTCTGAGTCTGCCCATGGCGTGCTCAGGATGTCCTTTCAGTTTCCTTTCTGCCTGTGCTCTGGCCAGGCTCGCTGCCGCGACAGGCTGGTTTGGGAATCAATTATACGGTCGCAGGGGCTGCTTAGTCGCTCTGACGGGGTGGTTGGGAGCCAAGAGACATCCCAGGGAGCGAGGGAGTAACTGATAGCTCGAGGATGTTGGATATTTGTACGTCTGCTCCACAGCACACAGGGAGACCTCAACACAAGAAGAACTGCACTGCAACAGTCCCGCTGCTGCTGTACCGAACCCGTTTCAGACGATGTAAAATATGATGCAGGGGGCAGCTGGGGGAATTGGCTCCATGGCAGCTACCAGGCACCCAACTGGAGCGATACTGATTTCTACGACCTAATGATGGGCTCTCTTCTGCTCTCAGAGAAGATGAAATTAGACCAATGAAGTCCATAATTCACCTACGCCAGTGGTAGACCACTGCTTTTAGCATTATTCCTGATTTATACTAATTAAAAGACTTAGGCCTGGGGAAGCTCCATATGGAGAAAGCCAACATATGTGTGAAGAGATTCATCCGTCATGGTATCAGCTCCTCTGAGAAACGTCAAAGTGATTATTCAGAGCGGGCCATCATCAATGCAGTCTGAGTCAGAGACAGCAGCAGGACAGGTTCGACGTGCAAACCGCGGGGCAAGCACTTATCATGGAAATTGCTTTTGCTCAATTCCAATAATTTAATCTCTTCTTGGCTCAAATAGCTCATCCTTCCAGGAACAGCTTGGAGATATTCGAGCGGGAGACTGGACTGCATGATGTCCCGCTGCGGGGTGGAGACGGGAGTGGCCCAGCCAGCTGCTGCCTGCTCTGGGTGTCCTGGGAACCAGTGCCTGCTCCTGCCAGGGACCCAGCGCCAAGAGGATGGTGGAGATAATACAGGCAGGACCATAGGACAGAGAGCAAGAGGCTGAAGCCCAGCACATCACTTCTGGTCTGGGAGTCTCTGCAGCAGAGCCCGAGTCCCTCAGAAAGAAGAGAAACCATTTTAAACGGGCAGAGAGAAGAGGAGGAAAACAGCGTAGCTGTACATCCCAGCAGCCGGTCTCGTACCACAGGCTGCTGCCTTCAGCTGCCAGTCTGGCGCAGGCATCTGCGACCACATCACTTTCTGTAACTTCGCTCAGCTGTAATTTGAATAAAGCATTAGGTGGAAACAAAGCTGTGGTTTTTCTCTAGAAAGAGATTAGAGATGATGGCCTGAAGGAAGCTGCCGAACAGCTGGAGATGGAAACTGAGCCCCCCCCCAGTTAACTCCATCCACAGAAAGTTGAGGCCCATGTCCTACTCTTCCTTCCTGGCTGCTGATGGGATTGTTTGGATGTCACTGCATGCCTCCTAAGAGCTCCCACAACACTGAGATACTGAGCATGCTGCTCACTTATTTGTTTATTTCAATATGCTTTGCCAAAGAAAAATCAGCAAAGAATTAATTAACGGCAATTATTTCTAGCAACAACAGAGCAGCCCTGCTCCAGAAGCCATGAAAACAACATCATGAGACCCCTGCGGCCAAAAAGCCTTTATAAACAGGTGCAAAAATAAACAATTTTATAGCAGGCTATAAAAAGAGCCCAATCCAGGTTGGGGAATGGCAGGGGACCAGCCGTTTCGATGGCTGAGTCGGAGCAGCCACCCAGGTGACTTTTGTGAAGGAGCTTTAATAAATAAACCAGTGCAGAAGCACCAACCAGAGTCAAAGAACCAGCAGGACCAGGTTATTGCTGCAATAGAAGGTTTACTATACCCGTCACTCTGTGTTATTAGTGCTGCTAAAGTGATTTACTGTCTAAGGCAGTCCAACCGATATTACTTGCTAAAATAAGCTGAAATAAAGCCATCAATCCAGACATCTCTCTGCTCAAATGAGTCTTTCTAGCTGGCACCACCACACCTGCACGTCTCCTGCCGTGCATGCTGAAAGGATGGAGGTAGATGTTCCAGACACGCTCTCATTTTTCACCCACCTGGTTCTTTCTCAGCAGCTGATGAACTCAGCTTTTGTCCCTTTGACCAGAACTCACACAGTTCCTATCGCCAAAGCCCTGCAGTGACCTGGTTCTGGTTACACCTCTGTGCTGCACATGCTCAGCATCTCCCCACATGAGGAGGCCAGGATGCATCTCCTGCCAGCGACGTTCACCTCTGTGCTGTGTCCTAGGAGGTGGGGGTGGATAGCCCCACTTTTCCACCAGACTCTGCAGCACAGTTTGGAGAAGGGGGGGGGACACTGAACTGAACCCCTCTTTGCTGGCCTGTACCATTCACACTGATGTCCACGCACAGAGACTGTTAATATCTGATCTGTGGCATCGCCTGTGCTCTCTCATGCAGATACCGATCGGGCATTGGGCTGCATGGACCCGCTATACGTGTATGTCTAGATCAGACAAAAATTTGAATTCATAGAGAGAGGGGGACAGACTTATGCTGCCTTAGCAACCGCTCCGAGCATGCACACGCACGCCGGAGATGTGCAAAACAACAGGGACACCCCGGAGTGTGTGCTCTGCAAGGGCTGGGTCACAGCGACGGGCGGTGAGGACGAGGGGTTAAAGCCAGCCTGCTAAATCCATGGGTTGAAGTCAGCACAGTATAACTCCCACGTCCACACTAAAGAGCAAAACCTGAGGGAGGCAACCCCAGCGATGAAAGCAACCAGCCTCATTACACCCCTGGGATTTCCTATTTGGTACTTGTGCATGGGCACATGAAGGCTCATTTATCAATGGGGGGTTTGCTCCTGCTTGGTTCAGCATCCTCAGTTACGAGCAATTTTCTCAGTACTGATCTGATCTGCAGCTTCTGTGCAATTCCTGAGTGGCAGGAGGAATTTTTTTTCCCCCTTTTGGTCTGCCTGCCCAAAAAGTGGCTTCCTCAGTGCGGTGAAATCCTTTTGACCATTCAACAAGCCATGTTATGGTGGGGCTGCCAGCAACCCAGAGGGAAAAGCCCTCTGTAGATCGCCAGCAGATTACTTCTCTAAGCAGGCTGCAGCACACAGCATCACATCAAATCCTCCACCCAGTCTTGGTGTCCCAGATTCTGTAGTGCTATCGTTCTCCTGCCTCGTCCACTAAGGAGAGATTCAGTGCCTCCAAACCCTGCTGAAACCCATGGTTTGATAACAGAGAAAAGTAAACTGGGCAAACAAAACTGGAGCTGACTCCCTTGCGGAGCACCTCCTCCCACACGACCGCCTTCCCACATGCTATCCTTGATTAGCAGCTTTGCAAGCAGCACCAGAACCAGGTGTGTGAGCAGGTTCTTGCTGAGCAGGGCTTGCTAGCATTGAGAAACCAGAAATCCTCCAGAAATCAGAGCTGTCAACTCCTAGAGGTTTACTAAAATAGTGAAAGGACTCAGTTCCCCAAAGGGGCTGCAGAAGCAGCCCCCACTGCCTGCTTTTTAAAATCATCAAGATGACGATAAAAGCCTGAGTCATTCTGGGCAGTCTCCTTGATTTCTTCACCCTCCTGCTCTCTTTTTGCAGGGCTGCTTTCCACTGTTGCTCCTACAGAGTTTGCCCTACTCAGTAAGGACCTGAACAGAAAAGCATCTGCAGTACCGGGCGGTTTAAGGTATTGCTCATTACCAGGCAGCAGGACACACAGCCAGAGGGACCACAACATCCCTCCCACATCAGTGTGAACCTGCCTTACTCTGTGTGGGAGCTGGGAAAGGCTGCTCGTGCAGACAGCTACATGTCCCACTGGAGGCAGGGAAGCATGGGACAGTAAGGGCTGGATTCAGCCCACCACATTTGATGCACCTGAACTGTTTTACACTCACAGAGATAACTGCAGCCTTTGCTGGGCTATATGGTGAATGCCAGCCTTGTCTGAGGTGTTTTTCATCTAGCAAAGCCCAGCAGAAATCAGCAAGCTAAGACTGACACACCTGGTAACACAAGTCCCAAGATCTCCTGGAATAGTGGGAATAAACAATCCAGTGGTGAAACAGTTTGTGCAGCGCTGGAGAGAGTGCACAAGCATCAGAACCTCTAGGAAGAGCCATAAAAACCTGTCCCTGTATCACCATCAGTCCCAGGAAAGAAAAAAATGCATCAAGGTCTATCAAGTGCTCTGCACACATGCGTTGGACTTGTAGGTGACTTTCTATGAAGGTCCTATTTTGAGCAGTGATCAATTATGCATTTCAAGCCATATGGCACCTTCATTCCAGAAGGAAGGCATTTTGTCTTGAAATCTGTAAGCTAGAAAATCTGCTGCATCCTGACAGAAATGCAGCACTGCCAGATATTTACAGAAGCAGAATCATTAGAAGAAAAAAAGAACCAGGATAAGACTAATCAGGTATCCAATTTCCACTGAAATACCCTAGGAGGGGAAATGGACCCTTGCATGTGCCCTTCCAGTCTAAAACCTGTCCCTGTATCACCATCAGTCCCAGGAAAGAAAAAAATGCATCAAGGTCTATCAAGTGCTCTGCACACATGCGTTGGACTTGTAGGTGACTTTCTATGAAGGTCCTATTTTGAGCAGTGATCAATTATGCATTTCAAGCCATATGGCACCTTCATTCCAGAAGGAAGGCATTTTGTCTTGAAATCTGTAAGCTAGAAAATCTGCTGCATCCTGACAGAAATGCAGCACTGCCAGATATTTACAGAAGCAGAATCATTAGAAGAAAAAAAGAACCAGGATTAAGACTAATCAGGTATCCAATTTCCACTGAAATACCCTAGGAGGGGAAATGGACCCTTGCATGTGCCCTTCCAGTCTTTTTTTTTTTTTTTCATTAATCTGAGTTAGAGCTTTGAATTTTGAGGGAAACCTGATACAGTATGCCACAGACCCAATTTAGCAGGAAGATCTCTTCCAGAAGGGATCTATTCCAGGCAGAAAAGTAAAAAGAAACTAGAAAAAAAGTAGAAAACTGAAGTCCTTTGGGGTCATTGGATATGCTACCAGAAATGACCGCATTCTTGTGTACTAACAGAAGCATCATTCCCTTCCCAGGAATCACAGATTACGAATGTAGAAACATATTCCTTCCCAGCGGAACCAGAACACCCAAGGCACTTTTCAGAGCCTGCAGCGACAAGTGATGCTTTTTGTTGAGGGAGTGTGCCGCTCCTTCTCTCGTAGCCTGCCTACAGTACGTCCTGATCCTTCACTGCAACGGTGCAACACTCCAGGTTTAGTTCCAGCAGCTTTGTGGGAACAGCATTGCTGCCCAGCGCTCTCCAGGCCTGCTTGGAGGGAGATAACAATGGGGTGAAATTCAAGAGATGCTCTAACCGATCCAGCTCCCTCCCAGTGTTAGTACTGGTTAAGCCGAACCTATGAAAGCAGCAGTAAGCAAAAGTGATTTTGTTTCCTGCTGCAAAGGGCAATTAATCACCAGCAAAGGCCAGCAACTCTGTGGTCTCCAAAGGAAACCAAGTGGGTGACTACTCGCTGTGCGATGCCCGGCCACAAGGACATCTGTGGCCTTGAAGCAGGCAGGATAAATTGGGGAGAACACTTTGGAAGAGGATTCAGGGGAGGACCAAGCGTGAAGGTCAGCTGGCTACACCCAAACTCTGTGCACAACCCTATTCACTTTACAGATGCCTACAGAAGCAACCCTTCTGCTACACCAGGTATCCCACTCGCAGGTGGCAGATGCAGCAGCACTCCTTCCTTAGCACAGAGGCACAGGCTCGTTGTGCTCCTACAAAGGACTTTGGACCATGGCCCGCTGCCAGCGCAAGCACAGGAGGCTCTCTTTGTACAGGCTTTTCTATGAAAGAATGTCCAGAGCCTTGGAAATGTTTATTAAACCCTTTCTTCCTTGTTCTGCAGGTCATTGCAGTTGTTTGGAGACATACACCTAGAGCTCAAGGTCTCCCAAGAAGACATAATGAGGGTTGGCTTGCAGCCATGTTCTTTCTGTAAATAACTGCGATGATCAAGGTTAAGCTCTTTGAGGTTGAATTGATTCTGATCTGAGCAACGAAAGGGGGAATGTGCAGGCAAGGCTCTCCTAAGTACCAACACACAAAGCTCTGCTGACCCGGGGCCCTCCCTGGGACAGGATCCCAAGCAGGAGGGTGCCTGCAGTTACGGTGTGAACGAGGCTTTGTGGAAGAAAAGCTGCAAGGAAGATGATTACAGCCCCCTCGCTTATTGATTCCTATCCTTGTGTTAACAGCTTACATACATCTTCACTCCACCACACTCAACACTCCCTCCTGGTTCGGGCTATCCCTTCCACCCCTGTACAATTACAGCTGGGCTGGCAGTTTGTACATCAGAGCCGAACCTTGTTTCGCAACCGTTCGCATTTCTCCAGTTCCCAGGGTCTGTCGGCAGGCGGTGCTTCACGGCAGCGCTGGGGCAGGCAGCAGGCTTCTCGCATGAAGATTAATGCACTTGCATGGGACTTACCTTGCGCCCTGTGCCGCACGCAGCAGAGCAGCTCATCAACTCCAAACAGCTCCATAAAAAAATCAGTGCCCCTGACAAACCGCCTCCCCCACAGCAGACGCACTTCAGCTTGGCGTTTCCAGAATACAGATTTTCCCAACTTGGTGTCAGGCCTCTGGAGAGGTTCCTCCTTGGAACAGGAAAGATAACTATGAACTTCAGGCTTTCCTTTGGCTTATATGCTGCTTTCATTTTAAAGGAGCATAAACCAGGATCCCACAAGCAAGGCTACAATAACGAGGTTTAGATGGAAAGGCTTTAATTAGCGATCTGTATGTTGGCAGGAATAAATTGAAGAGCATTCTGGGACTTCTCTTCACCCAGATGTCTCCGGTGTTGCAGGGCCTTTTCCCATAGAGCAAGTTGGGAAAATTGTTTAACCCCAGGCTTGGTGTTGATGAACGGCTTCTTCTTCTACTGCTTTTCAGTTGCATTAGATCTCAGTCAAGATCAACTGATGGCCCCCACCAGCTCTGAGCTCACCTTACAGCTCCACTAAACACATTCTCTTCTGCAGCTAACACCTTGCACCCAGGAAATGCATGCCTCTGCCAATTCCCTGCGTTTTCTACCTGCCCTGGCAGGAAGGCGACAGTGCTGTGAAATTAACTCACTGTGCCGGGAGGCAGGATGAAATGTACCCTTGGGTCTGGACAGGATGAGAAAGTCATCTTCTTCAGGCTGGTAAAAGGTGCAAAACTCTCACCCCAGTGTTCCCTATTATGATGGCAATGACTATTTCTGCAGTTACTTTGTGAAGGGTGAAGCATGCTCTGGCCATTTTGGTGGCTCAGCAGCACAGTCAAGTCTGTGCAGGGTCCTGCCAGCTACATCGCCGTAACACTGCAAGACTGCAGGCCTACAAGCCGCACGGAGCGCTGTTCACTTCGGAATGCCATAAAGTTTTTTGAAACGGCTTTTTTCCCCCACCATCCCTCCTGCAGCAGGTCCAAAATTTGGTCCTTGGTCACTATAAGCAAAGGGAGTCCCCAGAGGTCCCTCCTTCGGTGTGCAATCTGAAAGAGTTCACTTAAACGATGACTATCACTCCAGCTCAGCAGTCAAAACTGAATCACTCAAGGCTTCAAAAACTTCACCTCTTTTACTTTGTACTAATCTGGAGGCGGGAGGTGGTATCAGCCGTCTCAGGAGAAAACACGCAGCTAACTCACGAAGTAATTGTTTGGCCAAATGACAGTGCAGAGTAACATCCCAAAGATGAAACTACCACCGACAACAGCCTGGATTACTCCACCGCCACTGGTGGGTTCTTTCATACCTACCAGGAATTCACTTCACCTTCTAATATTCAGGGAGCACAGAAGCATGAAATTTGATTTCTTTCTGCTGAAGATGCTGGAGATTATTTTAATAATTCTTACTCAGTATCGCTGAAAGAAAGCTCTTGTTCAGTGGTTTTATATAAAGTCTTTTAATATCTGTTCCAGCAATAAAATCTCTGCTTTCTCTTCTATAAGTGCACTAATCTCACCAAAGGATATAATTTAAACAGTAGAATGAAGTAGAATAAAAATATGCAGCAGCAAGCGAACATTCTTTTCAAACAGGGACCGCTCTGAACTATCTGCGTCTGCTCAATCAGATTAGACCCGAGCAGCCATTTAAATCCCAGCTCTGACCACCAATATGAAGAGCAGAAAGTGTTCTTTTACCCTTTCGTGGATCTCTGTGTGAACGGATGCATAGTGGAGAGAAGCAGAAGCAAAAGGAATAATAGCAGACAGCAGGAAAGGTGAGATATATCGAACAGATGACACCAAATAAAGGAGAAAGCGTAGAACTGCCTTGGCAAACAGCATGTATATCGCTGTCTGCAGGCCCTGACCCTAAAGCTTGTAGTTTGAGAGCCAGGTACACAAAGAAATTATTCACTGCATTTAAACAAAGAGAAAGAAGAAGAAGAAAAAAAAAGCAGGGGGAACAGGGCAAGAAATACAGTGGAAAAGAGAAAAGTACATCCGGATTTATAAATTCATTGCTTAGAAGTAATTTCTAAGGGGCCAACAGGCCAGATTATTTTGGCTTGAACCCAGTATTAATTAAGAAAGGCTCATTTGCATTAGTAAAGGTGAGAGATCTACCACTGGCTCTGCCAATTCATGGGAAGTTATGCACACACCTGTCGGGGATCTTAAAGACATACCCAGGCCTGACTGCACATCTGCTGTATGGCCTGCTGCATTCCCTTCTCTATGTACAGCTGCACCTGTGTGCTCTGGAATGAAATACTGTATTTCTTAGAAAGCTAGCTTTCTATCTACCCTGGTTTTTAACATAAAACATTTGTTTTTAAAAGAATAAAGTTGTCCAGTCATGTTTACATATACAGTGCGCAGTTACCTAGAACACAAATAAATACCATTCCTATCTCCCCACTGATTTAACCATAAAGATATTAAAAAAACGTATGGCAGCTCTGCTTGCAGAAATTAATATACCCATAATGAAAGATTTCCAGTTAAGCAATGAAATAAAGTTAGGTTAACAAGGTTAGCATGGTAAATAAAAGCAGAATCTCTACCTGACTGGTGTCTGGAACTAGAAATACTCTCCCCAAAATGATGAAGGTTAAAAGACTGAAAAAAAAAACCCAACCCCAAAACCCACCCCAGTACCCAAATGTTTTCTATAGCAGGATGAGAAGGAAATCACCCCAAAGATGGGGATTAATGCCAGTATTTAATAAAAAGCAATCTGCAGGTACCACAATAGTTTTATTTCCACCTGACAAGTAATTGCTGTAAGCATTTAGTAATACCCACATAAGATTAACCTATAGTTCAAGATCTAAAGAATCAAGGGGGGGGGGGGTGTCTTTTTAAAATAAGACTTCACTGTTCTTACAGAGACATGGGGAACACTTCGGGCAATAATTGTTTTCTCCCAGGCAAAAGTGTTCTTATGGTTCTTTAAGAGTAGGCTAGAGAAATTAAAAGAAAAAAAAATAAATACTTGAGGAAAGTAGACAAAGGCAGTACTTCTGCTCATTTAAGAAAATCTTATTTTAGGAAAATTAAACTTTGAAAAAAGGTTCCTTCAGGAAACACTTTCAATTTCAATATGAACAGAACGTACAATATGTACTACATAAGAGTTATGCTTTCCATACATGAGGGGTGAAGTTGTCCTTCTTCGTTACGACTTTTCAGGTTTTGCTTCTGATTTCTCATCTATCAGATCTTTAAATCCCAATTTTTCCAGTGGTTCGTTAGCCATAAGTTGCCTAAGTTAAAAGCAATGAAACAACAAAAACATTATGCAGAACACAGTCTATAACCCAGAGAAGAGCAGCATTTTCTATGTCATTTAGTATTATTTACTCTAAAGAAATTTAAGACATCCATATGGAGTGACTGCTGCTTGGCAAAGCCTCAGAAACTTCAGTTTTGGGAAAGCAACATTCAGAGATACTTTCTTTTCTTAACAGCAGGTTTCCAATTAAGTGTGTTGTTTCCTGATATTAGATATTGAATAAGAGTTTCCTCAGAAACTGACCCAACTCTTGGTCATCTTTAATTAACAGACTGTGTAAGAACTTCCTAGAATTCTATCCATCCCATTTACCAGATTTTTAAGCGAATGCAGTTTACAGCAACACTGGTGGTGCTGCTATACCTTCCTGTAGTGATTTTCAAACTGTTTTTTTTCACAGCCGTCCTCAGCGCCAGCCCATTCAGTGTATGCAGGCGCCCTTGTATTGAAGTGCATTTAGTAACACCCTTGTGCACTTCCCAGGGAGCTCCCTGGCTCACCACAGAACAGAAAGCACCGCAAAGCAGTGCAAGACCGGAAACGTCCCCAGAAAACCAACCACCAAGGCTTTTTTCACCTGAACATAGGAGCCAGTAAATATTTTAACTTGCAACCATAGCTAGAAAAGAACAATACAAAAAGCTTCACATGGAGAAAGATGGTTGCATAGGGTGGAAGCTGGCCAAGCCTCGCAGTTATCCCACCCTTCGGGCTGGAGATCCCGTAAAACCGAAAGCCAAGGGAACCGCCGAAGCTGCGAAGGACCCCCGTTTCTTACAAGGACACGAGCCTCCTGCGGGAACGCCTCCACTGCGGGTTCCCTTCCCCTCCCCGCAAAGGGAGCCCC
>NW_009260180.1:683795-684325 GCF_000687185.1 Egretta garzetta | reverse complement strand
TGGGCCCCGCCGGGGCGGGAGGGCCGGGCTGCTGGCGCTCCCGCCGCCCCTGCCCCCAGGGCTCCATCAGCCTCTGCGAATACAAGGATTGCTTCTCATAAAAACCTTGTTGTTCTCCTAACGCGCCGCGGGGCTCTCTGAACGGGAGGGGCGAGAGCGATAGTGATGGTCACGGGCAGCCTTGGCTGGCTGCTGAGGAGGAACGGTTTGTGCTCTTGCGTCCGTTCGGTTGGAAATGGAGGGAGAAAGAGCAAAACTCGGAGCCTGGTGTCGGCAAATCGGCGTATCCAGGACCCAGCCTGGGCCGAGGCTCTCCCGCTTCCACCCAGGAGTCGGGGTCAGGGCCCGGGCTGAGGCCGGGCTCCTCCTTCCCCGCCATTGCGAAGAGCGAGTTCCTCACCCGTCGCTGCTGAGCGCTGGGTCTTGACTGAAAACCACGTTTTTCAGGACCCAGCTCTAGCTGGTGGTGTGACCCGAGAGCCCTGAGGCACCCCCCGGAGGCACTTGGCGTAGAAATCCAGCAGGATTTC
>NW_009260180.1:655221-683773 GCF_000687185.1 Egretta garzetta | reverse complement strand
TGAACTCTGCCATCAGCCACCCATGGTGGCAGCAACGTGATTGCTCATCCCTCGTTAACCCTCACGGTTTAACGCCCGTGCACTAACCTGGCAGGCAGCACCGAGTTATTTTATGCCTCCTACAAGCGATGGGCAAGGAGGCGGCTTCCCACCGTGCAGTGCGAACGCCGGTGAGGCCAGTAAAACCAAGCGGTCATCGGCAGACGCTGGGGAAATGGTGAACCTCCAGATCCTCCAGCCAGAAAAGGGCAAACACCCCTTTTGCCCACAGGTTTACAGCACGCTCTCTGCAGAGCCTCAGATCTCATCTGGAAAGGAGGATGAGAAATGGCGTTAATTTAACCCACCTGAGTGTTAACTGTGGGTTATGCTGTTAGAGTCCTTTTTTTTTCTTCTTTGTCCATAGCTGCAATTGGTCTTGGAAGGTCTTTCATCTGTTTTAAGTTGATTTTTCTTTTAATTAAATGACTGAGATAAGTAGAAAGAATTCAAGGCTGGGAAAAAAAACACAACACAGCTGCAATTGTTAAGGACAGCCATTATGGAAATATTACCTGCAGTCCCATTTAAAGTGCATTTTGTTTATGCTTTGATTGCTTTCTTATTACAGCATTGAAATTGTAAATGGAAAATTACACCATGTTCTATTACATAAACAACTGGTTTACACAGCCTGAATTATAAGGGTTTATTTATTATTATGTTTTCAGGGCTATGAACAATAGATGATTTTTATTATATAGTAAATAACACTTTTCCACTTGACTTCGTTATAATACTTAACAGTAAAAGGGAGAGACTCCTCTTTCATAAATCCATGCAGCAAACCATCTCCCAGATCTCTGAGGACTGAGCAGCAGAGAAACAGCTTTGGTTTATCTGGACAAGTTAAACTGAAGCGTCAAGGCACTTGATTTCAGCAAACTGCCCAAATTATGTTCCTTAGTTTCTGGCACAGTGGTTGACTTGCCAATTCCCCATGTGATGAAGGAAGAAATCAAAGAAAAAAGATACACAAGGATCTCACAGTGGAATTATTCCCAAACAGACAGCAACAATGCTATGCAAAGGCTCTATCAACTTGCTGTATTATATTGTATCCAAATGTTTTGATTGCCTATTAATTAACTCAGTCTCTTTCTCTGGAGTCTTAAATTTTGTAGTTACCCAAATTCAGGTCAGCAGCAGGTGTTTGGTTATGCTTACTAAATGTTTTTATTGCAAATGTCAGTTGTATCTTCTAGAGTTTCCTTCAAAGGTAGTTTGTCTCAGATTCTAATACACGTGCTTTAGCAGTTCAGTATGTATTTTTCCCAAGGAGATCAAATGAAACCCCCGTTAGATAATCAGTGTGAAGAAAAAAAATCTCATTTGCAGATTAAGCCAACCAGTTCCAAAAGAATTCAATAAAAACAATGCCACAAAGAGCAGTGCCGCTAACAGAGAATTAAATGCTTTTCACGTATTATCTTTCAAAGAAGTGAGAGACTTTCAGGGCACTGGGGAAATCTGCAATAGCTGTTTCAGTAAAAAGATGCCCATTGTACAAGAGAGATCAGATAATTTGTAAAGCATCTAGTGTTTTACAGTAGCTCTAGTCTGGAGTCCTGAGCCCTTTCCAAAAATTAGAAGTCTCAAATTAGAAGGCTCCCCAAACTAGGGAAAATCCTGGACATTCCCCTTTGAAGTTACACAGCTTGATACATTAAAAAAAAACAACCCTCCTTTGCTTGATTCAGAGCTGTTAGTCATTAATTATGGACTAAAGAAACATCTGAAAAATGTTTGCTCATTTACAATGTTGTCAGATCACACTGAAAACTTACTCCACTATTGGTGCTTATCTGTCAGTTGTATAAAAGTACCTTCAGAAGGGCTTTTTACACACTTGGCGTTACTTTTGGAAGCACCAAATTGAAGTACTACTACAGAGCAGAACCTTTATTCTGTGTTACGGGCAGGGTAAAGTCCGAGGCTTTCATTATTTTCTCTCTCTCATCATACTGCATCTTTTAAGAGCCTACAGATTCAAATTATCAGGTAGTTAATTTGAAAATAATTTATCGAAAAGCTGTGAAAGGCTTTGAGTAAAGCACTAGGGGATTTTGTAGCTTGACTTGGGATAACTGTAAGAAATTAATCAGCTGAACAAGACCAAGCACATTCAGACGCTGGAATTTGTGCCCTTGAGACTGCTGTTCCCAGCCCAGGCACAGAACACACCTCAGAGAAACATCCTTCCAGGATCACTCATTCCTACGCCTCACCCTCGCGCGGCGAGCACACCGCCAGCTCTTACATAAAGTCTCTTGCTACATCACTGCCACAGGCTGTTGTAAACCATTTTTCTACCTTTTAATTCAGGTTCCTAGACAAGCAAAAATGCAGAATATTGCCAGAATAGTCTGGGGAACGGGGATTTCTGTTGTGGATGATTAATGAAATATTATTGTTTTGCACTTACAGGGAAATCATAGTTTCATGCCAGTAAGGTCAGGGCCTTAATATGTTATGTGCTCTGCAAAGATGTACAGAATGGTAGTTCATCTTCTGTCATGACTGAGCCAAAGCCTCATCAGGTTACAGGGGAACGTGGTAGAAACAGCAACACGGTGCTGAAAGTCAAAGCAAACTTTTTTCTTACCTTGCTAGTTGCAATTCTGGTATGTCTAAATCCATATCTCTCTCTGCATCAAGATGAGGGGGCCAAAAGTAAGATGACCCTGGCTCTGTAGGTACCTACTAACTAATCATCCTTCATGATATGCCCCAAATTGCCCTTGGATTACTATAATTTCTGCAATACTGTGTTGAGATAGCGTGAAGCTGGAGACCCAGAACAAAAAGATCCTTGGAGCTATGTTGAGGCATTTGATCTGTTCAGCCATATTTTGAAAAGAAATTCTTCATAACCTGACCTCCTCAATACTAACTCCTCAGGTCAGGCTGCCTTGGCTTGTTGGCATAAGTGTGGGGTCTGGCAGATCATGCTTCTGGCTATAGTCACAGTGGATTTTTCTGTGACTATTTTTACAGATATGCCTATTATAAAGTACATTAAAAGTACCAAATCCCAGGATGTCCCATGTATTTTGTCACTGAGTGAGACTCATGAAGGAATGACATCTATTCGGTCCAAGAGCAAGGCTTTTAAAAGCAACGCAGTTCCTGAGAATGGTTAAAGGGGTAAATGCTCAACATGAGTCGGAAATACTGTCACCTTAGGCTCTGCACAGAGACAATGCATTGATCCCATGCACAGACTTTTTTATTTTATTTTCTTCTCCCAGTGACCAGGCCCATCATATACAATCCTTCAGCTGAGAGTGTGGAAAAAAACCCCAAGAATCTTTCATTTTAAATTTGCAATAAAATAATGATTTTAAGAATTATTTTTCAGGAGTCTTTCTTCACAAAGTAGTTGGGCAACACACGCTGATTTGAGAGACAAATGAAAAGAAATTCAATGCAAGTTATTTGTATCAAAATGAGCATAGCAAACCTTGAGATACTGATTGCTACCTTGTAGTGATCCTATAGAAATACCGATCTGCAGGATAGAAAGAAGCGGGTGTAGTCCAATAAAACTGCAATAATTATGAAAAATGGAAAGAGGTCAAAGTCAGAAAGCTTCTGACTTCTTTTTGCCCTGGCATTTGTCAAGGTGAGCAAAATCCATTAGCAAGGAGCAGCCTGAGTTTTAACACATCTGAGTCTTTAAAAATGTTAATGTTTAATAGGGTGTGCTCATGCTTTATATATCCCTGATAACAATGCATGGGCTGATAGGCATCTCTTGAGGTTGTAAATCAGTTGCAGAGCCTTGCAAGGCACACAAGCACTTGGTGTTCACTCTCATGGTTTATTATGTTATCAGAACTCATTGACTGAATTATGGCCTTATAACAGCTCTTTCTCTGCATTATCCTACTGTTACTGTAGCATTATTAACCTCTGTCCCATTAGAAGATTATATGTCCTTCTCCAGATGAGCACACAGAAGTTAGATGACTCTGTGGTTGTTTAATGCACAGGCTCATTTTCTAGGAGGAACTGGTTATTTCCCTGAGCTATGCCCACAAGCTCTGCTTACCTGAAGATGGTATCAGTTCTGGCTTGGGCTGGTGGAAAGACAGCAACACGTGAACCGTGAGGAACGTTTTCTCCTTGGTCCTGTGTGGGATGCCTCCCCTGCAAGCCAGCAGCTCAGCTGTAGGCTGTGTTCAGGATTGCATGCTGGAAGTGAAGGTACACGAAGAAGAAATGGAGGCAAGAACATCATGTTAGCTGTGTTCTAAAACTGCAATGATTCCCTCCCACTGGAGAACTCATCCGTCATTTCCCACATGCATCAGTCCAGCAGGTTGCAAGTCTATGGGCTCACTGCTTGAGAAAAGATTTCACCCTATATTACCACCAAGTACAACCCGAAGCTTTGACCAGCCTGAAAGCCCTTGAGAAGGTGCTCTTGCTGTCTTTGGCAGTAGCCAGCTCTACTCTAACAGAGCAGCGGTGGCTGTATATAGACAAAAAGAGTAAATTCCCTCCATCGGTACCAAACTCTGCCCATGTAGGATTTGTTTCCTCACTCTTACTGTATCTTACAAAGTCTCAAGAGTCCCAGCGATCCCACCATTCACTCAGAGAAGAGTCTGGCAGAACAGGATATTCTTGGAAATGTCAGAGAGAAGAGGGCACAGGCTGAGACCTTCACCATTGTGCAGCAAATCTTGAGATGGACGTGACCATCCATTGCCCTCCTTGCTTTGCCTGCCCTGCCTAGTCCTCTTCTGCAGCAGGTAATTCCCCCTTGTGAGAAAACTCCACTCCTGATAACAAGCCTTGGAGAACAGGCAGATGTGCAGGCACCTTTTTCACGTCAATCTGGTTAGAGTTTATTGATTCCCCTTGCCTTCAGCTAATGCACTTTTATTATTATTAATAAATAATCATCATTTTTCCATCAGTGGAGCCTGGACCCAGGAGCCTTGGAGGATTCTAGCAAAAGTGTTATTAATACTAAAGGTTTCTAAAAGGTTGAACAGCAGCATGGCCCAGTAATCTGACAGAATCTGCAACCAGGGAGCAAAATATCCCCACTTGTGAATATGTGATAGAGCATCAAGTTGTCTCTTCCCCCCAGAGCAACCATTTAAAACTGTGGCCTCTGTTCATGATACTTTGGCTTCGTTGCCACCCCCCAAGGATGCAGGTGGCTCCTGGGGAGCTCTCGCCTGGGCACGCAGGCTCTTGCAGGAGCCTGCCCTGGCCCGGTGCGTGACTCACTGCACCCACAGTGCCAGAGCTGCCGCTCCGTGCTGCTCCGGGCTGGCACCCGCTCTGCAGTAGCTGCCCGGGCAGCCTCCGTCCTCCATCCTCTGCCTGGCCAGCTGCAGAGCCTCATCCTGGCCCCTCCCAGGTTACAAAGATCCAGGATGTCTTTCCCAATCTAGGCAGAAGCATTGTCTGGAGGGGTCGGTTTGTCCTAGAGGATTGCATGCATCTGCTCATAAACAGGCAGGACAGCCAGGAAGGAGTCATCACCAAACCCAGAGTTGGAGATGGACATCCAGGCACACTGTCCTCTGGACAGTGAACTGCAAAATAGTGACTGAAGTGGTTTCAGGGGCATTTGGGGATTGCCAGCAGAGGATTTTTGGGACAAAGATCAGTAAAAGTGTCAGCAAAATGAAAACACTGTGTTGCTCGAGGTGATTTTACTGGGGTGGCAGGAAAGCAAAGAGAATCAGAGCTGTCACCTGTCAGTGGACTTAATCCCGTCTGCAATCCTGAATTAGCACTTCTTCAGGCCACCACTGTTCCAACTCCTCCATGGTCAGCCTTGTCTTCCCTAAGGACTTTCTTGCCAGCTGCACCTTAGGCCATGTGTTATTGTGGGCTTTCCCTCCTGCGTCCTGCTTCCTCCATTGCATCACCAGTGGTCCAGCTGAGTCCTATGACCTGGCACCGTGACAGCAATCCAGCACAGGTCCTGGCCCTTAATTCTGCCCCTGAAATCACACAGACCACAACATGCCCATAACACAGATTTTTCACTGGAAAACAAACACCTTGCCCCAGTGTTGTGGATGAAATAGGAGCTCCAGATTAAGATAATCCATGTTTCAAAATAAAATAGGGTGCTTTATTTGGCAGGAAAAAAAAGTACATCTGGTCTAAATGGTAGTAAACAAGACCTTGGAGTCCTTTTCTCTGTGTAAAGCTACTTCCCCAGAAGGTGTGTTCAGGCAATGACAGGAGGGCTATAAAGGGACCCCGAGATGCTCGTACCCACACTTTGATCTAGACATGGCCCTGCAGAGTTTGCTGCAATACGTGGGCTCTAGCTCGCTGCTCTGTTTGGCAGCAGGGCTGGTCGCTCTCCTTTACTTTCTTACCAGCTTGAAGAAGTCAGTTTGCAGTTTGCCTCCTGGGCCACGACCTCTTCCTCTGATTGGAAACTTGAATGTGGTGGACCTGAAAAAGCCGTTCCAGTCGCTGACAGAGGTAGGGTCTGAGCGAGCAGACAAGAGGAAAACGTGCAATTCTGGAAGGGAGAAATGCAACCGGGGACATGGGGATGAGGTGGTGTTTGCATTGTGTGGAGGGCAAAGATGAGATATTTAGTGTATAGGCAGGCTGGCAGAGTGACTTTACTTTCAGAGGTAGACAAACACACATATATGTGTTTATATATAATACATACGTTCCTTCCTTTATACACAGACAAGCATAGGTCCCCAGCCCTTGCAATTAGCTCCATGTTGTTGCTATTTCAAGCCCCTCAGAGGCTGCAGGTAGGACACTCGAGCTGGGCCAGGCTGCTGGCAGATCGGGACCGTTTGCCATCAAGAGACGCCTCATTGCAGACAGACCTCTCCCACTGAAGGTAGGTACGAAGGAAGAAAGGGAGGAAGGAAGGAAGGAAGGGTATCGTCCCCACAGCAGAGGAAATGGGGTCATACGCACACTTATTTCCAAAGCAAATTACATCCCTGCAATGCAAAGCTCAACTCTGCCTCCCCAACCCTTCCCCTGCAGACACTGGCCAGGGTTACTTAAGACTTGATGCGTGGCTTTTATATGTCTAGGCAAACAAATTGCTTTTTCTCATGCAGGTCCAAGGATACTTTTATGTCTAAAAGAGAAAAAAAAAGGACTTAAATATTTTAAAGCCAGGTGTTTGTTTCAGAAAGTGTGTGCTGTGCTCCTGTAGGGAGGTGGGGACAATTCAGTGTGAATTCAGATTTCTTCTGGTTGCTGTAGAGATGGTTGAGGTGCCACAAGTGACCTGTCACATACCCTGTGTGTGTTCTTACTGCACACCGTGACCGGGGAAACCCCATCCACCGTGAACTCCTTCAGCCCACCTGGGAGGGCAGGGCAGGCACAGAAATTCTCCAGTTAGTCATAGAAGGAGGGCATCCTCAGCTGCAAAAGTACAGCATTCCTGTGGCAGTCACACAGTGTTCTTCTGCCTTTTTTACGGTGCCGAGGATCGTGCAGAGCAGTTTTGATGGGCTTCTGGTCCTGAGCTCCCATCTGATCATAGGCATGTTTGAGGGTGCCGGTGTGAACGAGCAACTATTTTTGGTGGTACTGGGGGATTTTATGATACAAATGTCTACGCAAAGGCACCAGACTCATTTCCTATAATCTGTCAAGAATCTTTCTTTAGGCTTTCAGACCTGCCACATCCAATACTTGTGTTGCTGAGAAAAACCAGGGTTGATGCCAAGAGGTACTAATGCAAACAAATGACCACCGGAAAGCTGGGAGGAGGCTGTGATTCCCTGCCCCTGGCTCTGCCACAGACTCCGTGAGCTGCCAGGGAGGAAAGAACGAGTGTTAATGTTATCTCCCAAGCCGTCAAACCACCATTTGATGAAAACAAATTCAATTTGTCTGGTGTAATAACAGGACCTGCTTCTAATCTGAAATTCAATTTTCAGTATGTACCTAATGCATAGCAAATGGTAACCCAGGCACATCGGAAACAAGAAGGCATTTGGAGCGGATAGCTTGCAGTGTGTTTAAACGAAGTCTAAAATACCGAGTGAACGATTACGTTGTCAAAGCCACCCAGATGATTCATATTTAATTTGCTTTCAAAGCCTAGAGCTCCTGTGACATTATTTACAAGAATAGGCTTCCTAGCTGGATTCAAGTTTCTGGTGGCCAGTAAATAATTTTGCGATGACTGCAACGCTACCCACCTTGCCATAATTAGAGACAAGTGCTGTCCTGAAAGAAAGAGTTATTGTTGAGCTTTGTTTTTGTAGTAGTTGTGGCTTCAGCCTCAAAGATGTGTGCATGCCTGCTTGCCTCGGGGTCAACAGCATTAAAATAAACAGGCCTGCCTGCTACGGCATTTTCTAACCGGCCTCCAAATGGTGGTGTTGCTACACTGGCCTGTTACTGCAGAACACCACAGGAATGCAATGGCATTTTCTTGACTTCTCCTCTGATAGGAGCAGCGATAGCAGACACCTTGTTGTGCAAACAGGGTGCAAGCAGAGATGCTGGCAACTGATAGCTCTTGCTCATTAGTTGCATTACAGCAGCACCTGGAGACTTCAGGCAGGGCTGGGAGGCTCCTTCCGGGCTAGAAACCACCCAGGGTGGCTAGAGCTAGTGTTTGGGTCCAGATCTGGTTTTGAATGAACATATTTATTCACTCTGACAGCTCTCCAAGATATATGGCAGCGTCTTCACTGTGCATTTTGGACCCAGGAAAGCTGTGGTACTGGCTGGATACGAAACCATCAAGGATGCCCTTTTAAATCACGCTGAAGAATTTGGAGAGAGGGCAGAAATACCCATATTTAGGAAAATGACCCAAGGAAATGGTAAATGACCTTTTGGTTGGTTAGTTTTCGTAGTTGGTCTATGTTCTTTATATTCTTACAGCAGGAGAGTACAATCCTCTTACAGATTACTTTTTGTTTATCTAACAGTGTATCAAGCAGCTTTCATACCAGGGTGTAAGAAGGCCTTACAGGTGTTTGATAACCACAGGTAACATAAGGATGTCACACCTTTATTTTAGGCATAGCATTCAGCCATGGAGAGCTATGGAAAACTATGAGAAGATTCACCTTGTCCACACTGCGAGATTTCGGAATGGGAAAGAGAACCATTGAGATTCGAATCCTGGAGGAAGTAAATTCCCTTATCAAATATTTTGAATCCTATCGCGGTGAGTGTCAAGACTTTCATCCAGAGACAGAAAACATGTCTAACAGAACAATAAAGATTAACGGAAGTTTAACTCTGAGCAAATGATGGCTAAAGTTCAGCACATGCTGAAGCAGGTTATTAACTTGAGATCTTAAAACACTGAAACCAAGTTCCCTGTTATGCATTCTGAGTGGTGAATGAGTTTTTTCTTTGGGAGCTCAGGACAACATTTCCATGGGAATCCAGACTGAAATGGGGATACTCACATCGTCATTTGTTTTCGTTGTTTGAAATACAGGGAAACCATTTGATACGAAGATGATACTCAACAATGCCGTATCCAATGTCATCTGCTCTATATTGTTTGGGGAGAGGTTTGAATATGATGATCCTGTATTTCTAACTTTGCTGAAGCTGTTAAATGAAAATACTAAGCTGTTGGGCTCCCCTATGGTGCTGGTAAGAGCTTGATTTTACGTTTTGGCTTTTAGCTTTTTTGAGGATATCTGGTTCCCCATGTTTGTCCTCCAGGCCTCCCACATCTTGTTTCTTGAGGCGAGAACATGAACCTACCAGCCAGCCAGCCTGTACGGAACACATCTGTGGTTCTGTATCCGGAACACACAGATTCCCAGGCCCCTGGCCTTAATCTGTGAAGTTTATTAGTAAAAGAAAAAACCCAAAGTCATTGCAAAAGAAACCATTTTACCTCCTTTGAAGAGCAGAAGCCCAATTCATCTCTCATATCAGAGACTGGCCCTGAAATGACATCTCAAATCTGCCTCCTTGTATTACACTTACAGTAACTATCTTAGTTCTGCCTCTCCTAGAACTAGGTTTGACGAACTTATTTTTCTTTCATTTTGGCTACTGAAACTCAATCTTAGCAAACTAACATCTGATGTAAGCCCGTTCCTTCCTGACACAAATCTTCTGCTTTGAATGCCAATGTAGTGGTCTCTCTGAGCTGCCCTGGGGTCTGCGGCTGGCTGTAACTCCAGATGAGCTAAGCCCAAAAAGCACCACCCAAGCACAGGTAGAGTTACACACTGCATACAGTCTCCCAGGACACGGCACCAGCTAACAGCGGTGTTTGTTGTCTGGCAGGGCAGCCAGTGGTCTCCCTGAAGATGTGTGCACCTCTCATGGGATGATGGGGGTGAGACCCCTCCTTTCTCCTGACAGCACACGTGTCCGTACGACATACTGCAATGTTGTGCCTGGCCAGCTCCTAGGAACAGTGTAGCTGGGTTAGCTCAGCGCTGTGCCTAAGCTAATTGGCTTGGAAAGCATCGTGTTGACACAGCAATGTTGTGTCTGTGGAGGGGGCCAGTCCAAGTCCCTTCTGCTGCCATAGGATGTGACACGCCTGAGGGCTTTCCCTGGAATAAGTACAATGTTCACATTCCCATCTTTCCCATCTGAGACCTTCTGTCCCACCACCTACACAGCTGGAAGCCCTGAAAGAAGATTAAGCTGGTGAGCCTCCCAAAAGTCATGGCAAGGACTCACGCAGAGGTATAACAGAGAGAACACTGTTTCTGCAGCAAGTCATAGCTGCTTGGACTGTGCAAGCAAATGTGGGGGAATTATGGCCTGAAATGTCAGGGCATAGGACAAGGTACCAGCAGTGTGATTTGCGATACCAGTATGTGTTTGAAACGCTGGTTAACGATAAGACTTCTCTTGCTCCACAGTTATATAATTTCTACCCATCCCTTGGATTTCTCTCTGGAGCTTCCAAGACTGTGCTACAAAATGTCAGTGAACTGAACGCGTTTCTCCAGAAGCTCTTCCAGGAACACAAAGAAGAGTTTAATGAAAATAACTTAACAGGCTTCGTTGACGCCTTTCTGATGAAGCAACAACAGGTACTTTAAAGCTGTGCTTTAAGTTTCAGTCTTCTACTCTCTTAGCTCTGACTTATTATTAGGACTGACCATCTGTCAGGGACTGGGAATGAGTGGAAACAGAAGAACTGCAGTGAGCAGAATATTTCAAAGCTCGTACTCACGGTGAGCTGTGCTGTACTTGCTCCATAGCTCCACCGAAACTGCTGGTTAAAGGGATCTAAAGGGAGTTGTCAAGATGTCCCACATGGGTGAAATAAGTTACCACTCAGCACAGGTAAGGAGGAGATCATCCGGAACCTTCCTGTGAGAATGGTACAGTGATAAACTTCATTGCAGTAACTAAACTCCAACTAACCTTATACTTGGACCTGGGGATTGCACATACGCTTGGGAGCAGACAAATTCCATGCAGCGTAGGTCCTCGTGCTAAAATGCTAAACGTTTAGTTTCCCAGAGCATATAAAGTCACAAAAAGGTAAAATGCAATGAAAACGGTGGCAACACAGTCACATATCACTTGCAGTAGAATTTATGGCCATTACCTATCTGTTTTGAAGGAGTCGAAGAAACCCCACACTCCGTTCCACAACGGAAACCTGTTGTTTTCAACCCTGGACCTCTTTGCCGCTGGGACTGAGACTACGTCTACAACTGTGCGCTGGGGTCTTCTTCTGATGATGAAATACCCAGAAATTCAGAGTAAGGCTGAGAAGTCCTCTTGTACAATATATTGTTGCATGCTTAAGGCTTTGGTTGTGGAAGGGAGTGGAACTCATTCAGTGTCGTCTAGAGTAATTATTCTGAGTACTCTGCGAGAGATAACAACTGTTGATTTTACAAAGGAATTTTATTCAGCTGGATTGCAATAAACCAGCCCAGCCAAGTGGGAGAGGCTAAGGGCCAGTCTGCAGTTACAGTAAATCCCCCATCGTTATTCTCCTGCAGGCTATGGGCTTACGTCAGTAAAGGTCTCCTCAGGAGCTGATTCTGATCTGTTTTCTGTTGAAGGCTCTGGGGTGGCACAGGTGTGTAATCGGAATCACGCACGGGATGTACTGTAGGGACTCCATTCAAGCTCCCTTGGCTCAACAACAAGCCTGAAAGAACCACACCATGCCCTGGCTTACCCACCTCTGCTCTTCCCAAATATCCCTCAGAGTTTTTCCTTTTCTTCATCCTGGCCAAACTGGAGGCCATTTCAGTCACAAGATAAGAGGGTTATCAGCTTCTTAATCCTTTCCTCCCTCCAAGGAAAGATTCAGGAGGAAATGAACCACGTCATTGAACCAGGAGAGATGCCTAAGTTGGAGGACCGGAAAAAAATGCCTTACACAGATGCAGTGATACATGAAATACAAAGGTTTGCCAATATTGTCCCAATGGGTGTATCACGATCAACTCCTACCGATGTGAACTTCCACGGCTATGTGATTCCTAAGGTGAGCTTTGAGGTTAGCAGCCTACACTGCACAGATTCTTTGCAGTTTTGTTTAAAGCAGACAGGACAAAAAATATAAAAATCTAAAGACACCATGATGCGTGGTTTAATCTATGATGTGATCCTTTTCCTTGGATCCAGGACAGCTGTTCTAAACAGGCACTGGGCTGTGGTTTGTTACAGCTCTTTGAATCCAGAATAACCAGAGAGTTTAATTAAATCACACTGGTTTGAATCTCTTATGCCAAATGGGGAACCTCTACTTCAGCATCTTTTCTGGAAGATCTGGCACTGTAAGAAAGGAATGTTTTGTGGTCCAAAAAGAGAGCAGCAGCTACTGATAACAGGCAGAGCCACAGTAGGGCAGCATGGAAGCATCCCCCAGTTCCATTTGCCATGGCTCAGTTTTACTTGCCTTTTCACATTAGAAGAAAAAGAAAGCAGCCCAGCTCAACTAGGAGAGTCATCTGCTCCGAACAGCTACTGTGAGTTTCTTTGATCCCTTTCAGGGCACGGAGATTATTCCGCTGCTGACCTCCGCTCTGAATGACGAGTTACACTGGAAAACCCCAGATCAGTTCAACCCTTCCCACTTCCTGGATGCTGATGGAAACTTCATTAGGAGAGAGGCATTTATTCCATTCTCCATAGGTGAGGGGCAGGGGGTGCAACACCTCGTGCTAGACTAGATATAAGAAAGAAATTCTTTACAATGAGGGTGGTGAAACACTGGAACGGGTTGCCCAGAGAGGTAGTGGAGGCCCCATCCCTGGAAGCATTCAAGGCCAGGTTGGACGGGGCTCTGAGCAACCTGATCTGGTTAGCGGTGTCCCTGCTTACTGCAGGGGATTGGACTAGATGACCTCTAGGGATCCCTTCCAACCCAAAACATTCTATGATTCTATGATTCTAATGGCACAGTTCCCCCTGATTCCAGGAAAGTATGAAAGTCAGGGACACAGAACATAGGATAAGGGATTTCTGGTCGTTTCTCCTGTCTGCCATTGCTGTAGGTAACCACCTCTTCTTTGGGAGATCTGAGGGACACTGATTTACCCAGAGTCACTGAATAATTTCACATACCTGCAGGCTTCTGCGTGGTTTGAGAGAAAGTCAGTAGCACCTCTAGTATACAGAGAGAAGGAAGGAAAAATTTCCTACCTCAGCAGCCTGCTCTTACAGACTGTACATCCAGTTTAGACAGTCTCAGACATAAGCACTGACAGTTACAGTGCTGATCATTTACTTCTCTCCTGGTTGTTTTCAGGACGAAGGGCTTGTGTTGGAGAAGGACTGGCCAAAATGGAGCTGTTCCTCTTCTTCGCAGGCTTGCTCCGCAGATTTGTTTTCCAAACCCCTCCGGGAGTGGACAGGTCAGACCTAGATCTCACTGCTGATGTTGGCTTCACCTTGAACCCCATGCCTCACCTGGTTTGCGCTGTGCCCTACGAACAATCAAACAACATCGAGCTAGAGTAGCGAACACTGCAAGCTTGAAAGCAAGTCTGGTTACGAGGGGGAAAAGCTGTCTGTACCTGAGCTTTAGGGGGAGGAAGACACCGGGCACTGCTATTTTTCCCTCGTTTATGTGATTCTTTCCAAGAGCCCTTGCAGTGTCCGCACAATGCAAACCCTTCAGACACCCCTGAGTACTGCTCTCAGAAACAGTGTGATTCATTCCTGGAACAGCACATCAGAGATGCAGTTTTCAGGGCTGTTTGAAAGAATGAAATGGTTTTAAGCCTCCTCTATAGATGCAACCCATCAGAGGCTCTCCCCTGAGAGCCTCCATGGGGAATTTGTCAGTCCAAAGTCCAAGCTCTATAGCAGAGCTGATTAGCGATGGCCCAGTTGGAGACAACAGACACTTAATGGATCTAGAAATCTCCCCAGGACGGTTGTTCAGCTGAGCCTCAGACTGAGCTTCCATTGTGCGATACAAGCTGCCTTATCTTTATTACAGAGTCCCAGACATGAGGGTGTAACATGGGCTGATGCCAAGAGCCAGGCACAGGACAGTTATCAGAAAACATCTAAGTGGTTTGGGAAGTGGGTTCATTCCAACTCACACCAGGCACTTTATGCTGAAAAGCCTATTTATGATGGGGCCCGTTGAGCAGCTTCCTCCTTCTGCTAAGGCAGGCATTTCTACCACTCCCTCCCCTCTCCTGGCTTCATGCTGGCTCTGGCACTGCTCCGATCCCTTGCTGAGCCAGCCTAGGTCCCTAAACTGGCAAAAAATAACCAGCCACAGATAGCGAAGAGCTTCTGCATCAGCGTGGCTAACGCTGGACACAAGCCTGAGGCAGTGCGCGGGCGATGCAGCCTGGGGCTGGGCACAGGGCTGCCGTGTTCCCATCAGAGAGCCGAGAGGGGCTCAGCCCTCTTCTCTGCTTGCACCTTAGGAGCTGCAGTTGCTCTCTAGATCCTTTCTACCCTCCACAGAGAGAGAGAGAACGGATCCTTCAGTGGATCATTCAACTGCCGTAAGGTCCAAATTGCTCACTCTCTCCACTGACTGCCGGGTGAGCCATCATCCACAGGCTCCTAATTCAAACTTGAGTTCCTTATATCAGGTGTGCTGGGATGAATAGGGACAGTATTTGCCATTTGACTGAAAATGGACCTTAAACTCTTTAGAAAATGTTGCTGCCTGTCTTCTGCTCTACACCAGATGCACAGCCCCTGGCATTTCGAGCTGTCTTCCTCTCCAGACATTCCTTGTGCCAGGGACAGGCAGCAAGGTCTGCAGGCAGAGTTACAGGTCAGCCTGCACTGCTGAGCAAACACCACTGTCATGGGCTCCCGTGGAAGTTGTATGTGCTCAGTACACAGCAGGAGCACGGCCATCGCAGGAAGAGCTGCAAGCAAAATTTTGGTGCTTGCAGAAGTGCTTTGGCCACTTAGGTAGGAACTGAAGTTACAAATTCGGAGCTGATAAAGCTCACATTCTGCCAGCAGAGATCCTGCATCACTGTCAAGGCTGATAGGATTTTGAATGTAGTCACTGTGAAAATAGATGTAAAACTGGCAATAGAGTCTGGAAGAAGAAGCAGGTTACGACTTTGTTACCGAGTCACTCATCTGTACCATTAACTTGTCAGTGGGGGTCTCTGTAGAAAGCTGAGGACACCCCAGAGACTGCGGCTATCCTAGAGCAGCTCTTTGATTACTACAATTAATGATTTATTTCACGTAGCAGCCATTAGGAGTAGGAACAACTAGCTGTACCCGCAAGGCAGGAAACCACCCATGAGTTAGGGAGTCACTGAAGATGCTTCTGTGTTGGGTTGGCAGCAGGAACGGCAGGCAAGGATGAAAAGAAAAAAGGGGGAAACAGAAAGTTATGGAGACTGAGGGGGTGGTTATGTAAATCTGTAACATAAAACTAAAGTTGCTTCTTCTAAAGCCGATCTGTGCTGCAAATGAAAGGAAAGAAAGGAGGAAGAGAATATGAAGGGATGACAAAGCAGAGCTGTCTTCGTTTGGCCAAGACATCGACTCTTCACACTGGCTTTAGTTGGTGCGAATAAAGGCAGCCCTCGAATAGTTGCTTTGTACCTTGTACTGGTATTGCACTTCTACATGCTTCATGCCATGGGGCCAGCTCCGGCTTCTGGATACATCTCAAGGAGTCTGCTTAACAAGCTATGTGACAAGAAAGCCCTTGCTGCTGCATCTGCTTATGTTTGGTTTGCTATTCACTGTCTAACTACTGCAAGCCTGATAAATAAATATTTTTCTCTGTTGCTGTTGATCTATCTGGTGTTGCAGGATGAAACTGATTTGGGGTCAAAATGATAAAGTTGGGCTGCACCACCTTTAATACACCCACCTTAGAGAGGTGAGCACAGGGATCCCTGGGCAGCATTGCAGCCCAAGACGTTTAGCGATGCAAAGAGTGAGCAATACTCATAGCCACAAACAGCTCAAAGGAAACGACTGAATTTCCAACTCCACAAAATCACAACCGAAAAGGTCTTTTTAATACTTAAAGAATTGTCCCCTTCAAAAGTATCAAGATCACGTGCACAGTCCATGTGTTGATGCAGTTTCATTATACGAGAAACCTGGGACCTTGGAGCTCTGTCACCAAGTCTACACTTGGGGTTGAGTCCTTGCTGACTTACAGGACTTAGAGGAACAATCTTCAGAACTCACTATTTGGTGAATTAGAGAGTCCTCCCAAATTCCTAAAGTGCTTAAGACATCATGCAAGGCTTTTTCTTGCGTTGGTCCCTGGGAGACAGACAAGCAGTCGAGATGGTATTACGCTCTGCATACCACTTTTCCAAAAGAATGTAGTGACTTTAGGAGAAGTTGGGACAGGAGGAAAGAAAAATGATGGTGGAGAAGGAAAATCCTTCACATGCGTACTGGCTTGGAAGATATGGTTGTTCGCTCTAACGTGGAGGTGGAGAAGATAAGTAGGAAGAGTAAGGCCATGCAATGTCCCAGAGAAGATGGGTCATCTGCTTCCACCAACCTCTTCTCATCACAAAGGCAAAATGGAAAATTAAAGTGAATGGCAGTAGATTTAAAGTAATAGAAGGAAATAGATTTTTATGCCTGTTACAACCTTTGAATGCTGGAGAAAGGATGCAACTCCATGTAATTCAGCATAAAAACTAGACTCCAAATAAGACCAGGAAAAAACATTTTCTTGGCTGGAGAATTCATTAACTTACAGTGCCCTCGGAGTTCCCACGGTGCCCGGGTCCGGCTGCTGAGACAGGACGTGGCTCTGTATGGCTCTCTAATGTGAGCTCTTACAGCGATGCCTCTGGCTCCTGCCCTTGCTTAAAAGGAACTCATCACAGTGAAAGCCAGCAGGACTTATTTGAGGCTGCGGTCTGGCATGCATCGCCAGTCAAGAACGGGTCTGGCAGGGAAGGCACAGAGATTTGGGGGGATTTAAGTTAATTTAAAGGATGCAGGGCTGGTGCTTTACTGGCTGGCTCTCCCCAGGCTGTCTAACTAGCAGCGCAGTGGCTGTGCTTCGGGGTCAGTGGATGATGCCCACGCTCCACGTCCTCACCGCTGCTACCTGGCTCACGTGCCGTGGCAGGGGATTGCCACGTGGGCTGGAGGGACAGAGGACGACCCGGCTGCGAGCACCCTGAGGGGCCCGGCTGCCCCAGGAATGCACCCGGAGCGGTGTCAGTGCCTGGCAGGTGTTTTGTGCTCGGCTCTGTGTGCTCAGGCAGGGGAGCACGTAGCAGCGTGGCTCCGGAGCGAAACACGTACCAGACACATTATTGAGACAGGAATTTCTTGTCATCGCAAGAGCTTGACTTACCTTTGTCATTTTAATGCATTGCACTCAGAGCCTGGTTTAAAAAAAACCCAATACACTCCCCTGTGGCTTTTCAGAGCTAATTTAAGTCTCTTTCTGAAAGGCCTTTTTATGATTTCAGCGGCTCCCAGGGCAAGGATGAAATAAAAGGAGAGCAGCGGCAACACGTAGCTTTTGCACTGCAGGGTGCTGCTGGTCAAACAAAACCCTGGGGGAGCAAACATTTTGCACAGGGCGCAGAGCACGTGCCATCACAAGTTCTTATCGCAGTGCCCACATTCTGCACCCCGTGCCAGCCCTCATCCTTTTTGCCTGCCTTTACAGCCCCTCTGCCTCCTTGCTCTCCTGAGCAGGCAGGGTTGAGTCATCCTAGGCATGCTCTGGAGGAAACCGTTGCCTCCAGCCCATTTCTTGGAAACTAATAAAAAGAGAAAAAAAAATAATCCCAGAAATGTTGCAACACACTCGCTGCTTCTGGGCGACTGGTGCGCTGTAACATCTACACACTGGACAGGCAGCTCCAGCATGCAACCAAGCAGCCGTTTGCTTTGGGACCGCGCTAACCATAGCTATGCCCTCCTTCACTTTAGGTCCGTTTCCTTCCCTCTTTGCATTTGCAAGCCTGGATAATAGCCTTTGTATGATTTAACCTTTGGATAAATGTACCTTTAGCCTCGTGCTTCCCGATCATGTAAGACAGCTCTTACTTCCCTGAACAATCTTACTCCATTGGCTGTTTATTCCCAATATCCTCCTGAAAGCCACTATTCAATCAGGTAGACCTCAATTCCTTCTCTGTAAGTTTTAAACCTTTATGAGGGATGCAAGCTCCAAGTGTTTCTTACCTTTGACTTAAAATAATTCCATTTTCCTGTCATGTCCCTCTTCTGAAGCCGGCCAGGTCAGCTAGCTTCATTAACTTCATTAACTTCTTCCCTCTGTCTCTTAGAAGCTGCTCTCGCAAAATGAAAAATCCCCCCAGAAGTTTCAAATCTATTTTTGTCTTTCCATTCCACTCATGAATCCACTCATGATCACTTGATCCAAGCTAATTTTCCATGGCTAGCTATGACATGTCCTCTACTTCAGACACAAAGTCTGAAATCATATCCTTTGTGGGCAGTTCAGAGCTAACTTTATGAAGAAGTTCATGGACTACGACCCCCAGGGATGCACGGGCTTTGCCATTACTAACAACCTTTGGTCTCCACTTGACATCAAGAAGGCTAAAGCCTCCCGTAACAATACGATTTGTGTCTCTGGTAACACGGAGATCCCAATCCCTATCCAAATCTGAATCTGGAGGTTTCTAATAGGATTCAGAGAAACCTTTTCATTTCCCCGTGTCAGCGGAGTGTGTGGAGGGTCATCGTACTGCTAATAAAGGACCTCGAGGTCTCCGGGGGAGGAGGAGGTTATAGAGGAATGCCAAGCACCTTTTCCCATGTATATGTTCTTGCACACACATGCATGGGTTTGTAATTTGAAACTCTCTTTACTTCTGGACAGGCTTTGCAAACTGCTTAGACCACATTCTCTGAGGTGTTTAAAGAGGGTGGAGTATGCAGTATTTATTTAGGTACTCTACAAACCTTAATAAGAATCGAGTGCTTGTAGCAATCGCAGAGAGCAAACAGAAAGCCAGCTGGCAGAAACTGAACAGTGCCACTGCATTTTTATTGCTTCTAACCCCCTGAAAAATAGATTATTACTAAAAAAATGTCTTTTTTCATTTCATTTATTTCTGATCCTGTATTAATTTGTCTGCTGTGTGCAGCAGTATTATTAGCTGTACTCTATTTTTCAACTGGCTATAAAAATTCAGCTTTTAAATTTCCTCCTGGTCCAACTCCTCTTTCTTCCGATCATTGGTAACCTGCACTTGGTGGATCTTAGAAGGCAAGATAAATCACTAATGAAGGTAGGACAAAAACCCCCAAACCCAGACCCTCACGCATTTTTAAAGCTGCCTGGGATATATCAGTGAGAAATTTTTGTCTTTTTTTAATTCTAACTAAATTTTAAAGGTGTGAAAATTGCTTTGTAATATTTTTCTGGGCTTCTTCTAGCCAATGTCTGTGTTGATGCAATGTCATTTGTGAGTGATCAACCATTAAAAAAAAGACCTCTGGGTAATATGGGATTTCTTCATGTAATTGTGATGATGTACATGAAGTATATAGTGCTTATGGGATTTGAAATATTAATTTGACAGCTTGGACACCCAGAAATCTTTTAAAGCATTAGGACATAACTAACGTAGAATGAAATTACTTCCTTCCCTTCCACCCTGGAGAACTGCAAGGGGAATTCCACGATGCCAGTGACCCTAAAACTGCCTCGGAGAGGGCCAAATCCAGATGCCCCACTGCAAAATCTGCTTCCCTCTCGATGAATTGGATACGCATTGAAATCTCGATGGCGGTACAAGAGAGGGGTGGAAAAGTTGTGCTAAGGAACGAGAATGAACCCCCAGCAAGCTCCTCTATTAACCTGCAATTAAGACAATTTACCTCACTTACGGTGGTAAACTGTTCTTTGGCGCAAGACGAGGCTGGCGCAGGCCAGGGTGTTTGCGCCGGGCTGCTGAGCGCTCCCTCCTCGCCGCAGCCGACAGCACCCTCGGGGATCGACCCGCGCCGGGGTCAGGGAGGGAGGGAGCAAACAGGCAGCGGCAGCTCACGGCTCCCGCAGCGCCGGTGCTCAGCAGATGCTGGTGGCTCTCTGAGAGCAGCCGAGCGGTGGGATGGCGCAGGCACGGGGTGAGGCTCCCAGCACCTGGTGTTGTTATGGGCAATGTCAGGGCTGGGGTCAGTTTACCCAGCGGGGCTGGGCAGACGTTGCGGCAGTCTCTGAATGGCGGTTTGGAATTACCTCCGCATGCTTTCATCACCTGCTGGGCTATATTTGGTGTTGCCGATGTTTGCCTTTGCTTTGGGATTACTCCGGAGGGGTTATCCCTCCACCTCACCCCACAGAGAGCAAAAAACAGTGATTGCGTTGAGCAGCAGGCACCGGCGTTTGTCGGCAGGGCACCCTGATGGGGGTGCAGGGCATGGGGGGTTGCCCCCCTCTCCTCTGCAAAAGCTGCCGGTGGACCCGGCACGGCTGAGGCTGCACGCGTGCACTGGGTGTTTGCTTAGGCAGCGGATTTGGACTGTGGCTTCCCATCGCCTTGCTCCAGCCCAGCCCACGCTCTTCTCAGCTGTCCCCAAGTCCTGCTTTCAAGCTGCCCGGGAGCACGACGCGGCCTCGGTGGCAGGGTGGAGGCAGGCAGGCGTAGTCAGCCTCCCTCGGTCCCCACGGCAGGGCCAGGGAGGCATACGGGCAGGGGCTGGGGGGGCACAACAGTCTCACCCCTGTAAAAAGCCAGCGCGTGGCAGCAGGCACACACACATTGGTCCTTACGGAGTGTGGATTCCCCCGCCAGCCTGCCTCGCTCTGTGCAGACCCCTTCCCTTGGCAAAGAGGAGCGGGGATCCGCGGCACAGCACAGCAGCTCCAGGGACAGACATAGGACATGGCAGCAGGACCGCGTGCTCCTGGAGGGACGTTCAGCCCCCTGAGGTGCTGTGTGGCCTCTGTAAGCTGCCGGCACGGCCCAGCTTTGGTGAGGAGCCGTGGAGAATTTACCTGGGGCATCTCTCTGTGTCCTGGAAAGACACCTCCAGAGCTTTCTCAGTGCAAAACGAGCATGACTTTATGTACAAGCATGGGGACAGTTTTTTTTCGGTTCAGGCAGGCTCCTGCTCCTGCCGTGGGTTTCCCTGCTGTGCCCAGCTGAGGTCCAGGTACCAAAGCCAGGTCCGAGCAGAGGGGCACAGATTTGCCATTTGTGGTCATCCAGTGCAAACAAAACTCCTGGTGTGAGAAAAGCAGCTCCTCTGATCTAGTAGCAGGGACGCAGGAGTGCTCTGCTATTGCTTTTTGCACTTCCCTGTGTGAGGGCATCATTAGTTGCACTGAAATGTCTTCTCTCTTTTCGTCTTTCTCCAGTTTGCCAAATTGTGTTGCCATTTGAGGTCCAGTCTTTAACTCTAGGTGGTTTTTTTTGTTTTTGACTTACTTTCTCCCTAACAGCAAAACCAGATTAGTAATGCACTGATGGGGGTGGGGGTTCTTTCATGGCAAGAAGCCTAAAATCCATACGGATACTAGCCAGGCATCTGTACCAAAATGCCTTGTGTTTGACCGTGATGAGCTCTGGCTCACAGGCACCGTTCTGCAGGTAGCGGCTCCGCGGCCGTTCCCAGCAGGGCACCAGGACGTGCTATGTCCTTTCAGAAAGCAACGGGCGCTTGCCCTGTGCATGCTCCCTCTCTTCCTGACCATCACAGCTCGCCTCTTTTTCAGCTTGCGGAAAAATACGGCCCCATCTTCACCCTCCACTTTGGGTTCCAGAAAGTTGTGGTCCTGACCGGGTACGAAGTTGTGCGGGAGGCGCTTGTGAACTACACAGAGGAGTTTGTAGACAGACCATCCATCCCAATATTTGACCAAATTCAGAATGGAAACGGTACTAGAGAAATGAGCGGGGGCGGGCGGGAGGGACAACACCGTCGCTTAGTGCCAGCCTAACTGTGCTTCCCTGGAGCCCGGCTTTTAAACATCCCCCTTGGGCCCTTCTGAAGCCAAGCTGACAGAAAATATTTGGCTTTCCTCGCTTTCAGGCAATGCCTTCTGGCTTTTCACTACTATCGCTTTTGCTAATGCGCTTGTAGCCGATCCGTATCTTAAACGTTCGAGGGCGAGGAGTGGGATTTTTAAAGGCACGGTGGTGATTCTGGGGTTAATTTCTGTAAGACACCAGTGAGAGTGGCTCTCCACCACCACCACATTTACAAACCTTTCCCATGGTTTCAGGGGACTTCGGACTAACTGGTTTGGCTGTTCGGAGCTGTAGGGTTTTTCCCTGTCTCCCACTGCCAGGTGCCACAATTTTGGACATCATCAGCCCCCCGTGCCTTGCCTCCCCACAACAGCTCTTGGGTGGACCACATGAAACAGGGTCAGGCAGCAGCAGCAGGCTGAGGCTGGAAATTTGCCCCCACAAACAACCTCATGGTTTTTCCAGGGCAACTGAGTATCTCAGAGGACTTTTTGCCTCTTTTTTCCATCCTCTGCTTCAGCTGAGGCTTTAGCTTTGAGCATCCAAAAGGCAGCTTTATATGCTGGTCACAGGCTGAAGTTGGGATTACAATTAGAAATTAAATTACCCAGCCATAATATCAATAGATTAATTTATCGCTACATAAGGAAAAGGAATCAATGGGGAGAAAAGCATTTTTCAGAGCTAATTTACATGTAAAATATCCCTGTGGGAGACTGTCAGTATTGCACTATAAGTCCTTTCACACTTACCTTCTCAGCCCAAGCCTGAGCCACTTAGAGGTGACCCAAAGCTGTAAATTCACGGGGGCTGTTAAGTAGCAACGGTCACAAATTTTCCAATGAAACATTTTTTTCTTCAGAAAATGCCAATTTGTTGACTCCAAAGCTGTTTGCAGAAAATGAGTTATCCAGATGAAAGTGCCTGAATTAAAGAAAAATTAAAAATAAAGTTTAGAAATTAGCTTTGACATTTTTAGAGAAAGAAGTTTTGCTTTCTCTAAATTAAAACTGCATGGCTCTAAAATAGTGTTTATTCTAGAAAAAACAAACACATTTAAAAACCTTAGAGCCAAGACAAAGATGTGAGGTGCTGGAATCCCGATTTTCAATTGACACAAGCTGAGACAGTCTTTGGATTATTGACACAATTTTTTCTTTTGTTATTTCCAACACACTGACAGGATGAAATACTCATCCCTGCTTGGTGGTGTTTGTGGTCATCGAGGCATAAGCCCAATGACCTCGACAAAATGATAGTATTTTTGCCACTGCTGAAAATCCAGTGCTGCTGGGAATCTCCATAAAATGGTTCAGCACTGGCCAGGGTTTGAGGAGATTGAATTATCCCATCTCACATAGATAAAATATCTTTATGACTGGAATAGGACAAAGAGAGAAGCTGCAAAGATACAAGGTTGTTGCTTGAGACCCTAGACTTGCAACTATAGAATCGTAGAATTGTCTAGGTTGGAAAAGACCTTTAAGATCAACCAACCAGGGTCAGAAAGGTTGTGTGATTGACTTAGACCAACATCTCTCCCCAGCTCTACAGCCAACCAGTACTGGTCTGAAAGCCACACCTGCTTATCTCGCACTCAGGAGAGGTCTGGGGAAGACTGGGTTGGGTGGGAGCTTGTTTCCCCAAGCTACAGGCTCAGTGAGACTGGGAGAATGGAGCTGAGAGGATACAGGGATGGGGCACACAGAAATGGGAGAACCCTTAGTCCCCAAATCTGGGGGAAACTGGGCAGCAGAAACGCTTGTGGAGATCCCTCTTCATCCAGGCCCCTATTTTGTTTCGTGTGGTGGGGGTCCTCCATGCATGAGCCCAGCAGTGATGTCTCGCGGCCTCCCCAGGTTTGTTCTTCTCTATCGGGGAGCTGTGGAGAACAACTCGGAGGTTCACTGTATCCAGCATGCGCAACCTCGGCATGGGGAAAAAAATTATAGAAGGGAGAATTTTCGAGGAGCTTCACTTCCTTATCGAGATGATCAAATCCTTCAAAGGTGAGCTGGAGACCATCACAGTGCTGTACAGCCTCATATGTGTTGCTGCTGCTGCAACATCTCACATTTCCATCCTCTTCCCATTTCAGGGGAACCTTTTAGCCTGACGTCCTTCAACTGTGCTCCAATCAACATCACCTTCATCATGCTGTTTGGGGACAGGTTTGACTATAAGGACCCAACATTTCTCACTCTCTTAAGACTCATAGATGAAGTTATGATTCTTCTGGGATCCCCGTATTTGAACGTAAGTAAACTGTTGCACATTTTTTTACACTGGCACATTACATTTATGAGCCATACAAACCATAGAATTTAGTCCAGCAGTTTTCAAATATTCAGAACCAGACACTACACCTCAAATGTGACAATTCTTCCGTCATACCACCTTGGACACTACAAGTGTGCAGCCAGAGTCCCCTTTGCTACTCTCTTTTTGAACTCTATCTGTGTAGAGCTAAAATGAGAACTGAGCTATGGTTGGTTTAGCTCCACAGATTTTTATTTTTTTTTGGCTTCTTCAGCATAATTGCACCCCCTAGGCTTTCTTTGCCTTTGCTGCATTTTCTAAAAAGGCACGTTCAGTGTTGATGGCCAAGTGAGTGAGATTTCACAGGCTGCATTAAAAAAAATGCTTCCTTGGAGAGTACCAGGAAAACTGCTTATCTTCAAACTATCATACTCCATCCTTCACAACTGATGTTGGAAAAAGATAACCAGTCTTATACCAATCTAAACTGACTGGTGGCCTGGCACACTGGAGCCCCAACTCTTTTGAGAGGCTTACCAGGTTGTTACTCATAGAGGATCTGTTCCCGCAGAACAGCATCAATGCTTAAAATTAGGTAGTACTAAATGCAGGCTCAAAGGTTGCAATGCCCTCCCTTATGAAAATCTGCTCAGATACTACAAGACAAAACTCAACTGATTTGTCGTGCCTTAGGAAGAAGCTGTTTCAGCACGCTGATATTTCTGCAGACTTAATGCTTCTCTTTTTTAATTCCTCATTAGTATTTCAATTTCTACCCATTCCTGGGATTTCTTTTCAAAACCCACAAGATTATGCTTGGGAAAATAGAAGACGTGCGCGTCATTTTAAGGCAATACATGAAGGCAAGCAGGGAGGATATCAATGAGAACAGCGTGAGGAGCTACATTGATGCACTGATATTCAAGCAACAAGAGGTATTTGACTGCTTAGCTCTGTTGACTGTTTGCCATGTCTCCTTTGGATTTGCTAGCTAAAAGAGTTGCTGAGTCTTGATTTCAGTCACGTCATGTAAACCTATTGAAATCCATGCTGTTATTCTAGCGGTATTGAAATCAGATGCCCGTCTCTTACAGTTGGTATAATTTCCTGCAGGGATTTTTCTATCAAAATTAAGATACGAAAGCCACTGTCTTAGTCCACTCCTGAAATAGCAGCGTGCTAATAATGTGAGATCAACTCTTTGTTCCTAGTAGAAAATGCATGCATTCACGTGAAAGCTGTCTCTACCTTTCTTTTAACAACAACAAATCAATCAATACTGTTGCTCCAAGATGAATTATACACTTGATCATCCATACAAGTCCCAGCCCTGCCCTGCATCTTACTTTAGTAGAGACTCTGCAGTTTTACACATGAGTTGATTTCACTCAATACAAAATAGTTGGGCCCTGAGCTTTTTCTTCTTTCCAACTGGATCTGGGCCAACCTTAGGCACTAAATATTCTACCTAGTTATGTGGAAGAAGGGTCAGTACAGTCCTAAAGTCCAGCAGAAATGCCCTGAAAGATAATTCTGAACATTGTTGGGGTTTCAAACCTGCCCTTGGGCAGGAGGAGTCTCTCAGAGCTAGGATTAGCTGAATCTCCTTCTGTACAGGGGAGAGACCAGGCAAGGAAGGAGAGGTGGTGGGGTAGCCCTGTACGTTAGGGAGTGTTTTGAGTGTCTAGAGCTTGGCGATGGTGATGAAGGGTTGAACATTTATGGGTAAGAATCAGGGGAAAGGCCAACCAGGCAGATATCATGGTGGCAGTCTGCTATAGTGATCAAGAGACAGATGAAATATTCTATAGGCAGCTGGCAGAAGTCTCACAATTGCTAGCCCTTGTTCTCGTGGGGGACTTCAACCTACCAGACGTCTGCTGGCAATACAATACAGCGGCAAGGAAACAGTCCAGGAGGTTCCTGCAGTGTGTGGAAGAGACCTTCCTGACCCAGCGGGTGAGTGGGCCAGCTGGGGAAGGCACCTCTCTGGACCTGTTGTTTGTGAAAAGAGAAGGACTTGTGGGTGATGTTGGAGGCCGTCTTGGACACAGCAATCACGAAATTATAGAGTTTTCCATTCTTGGAGAAGTAAGGAGGGGCGTCAGCAGAACTGCTACCTTGGACTTCCAGAGGGCAGACTCTGGCCTGTTTAGGAGCCTGGTTGACTGAATCCCTTGGGAGGCAAAGGAGTCCAGGAAGGCTGGGCATTCTTCAAGAAGGAAATCTCAAAGTTGCAGAAGCAGGCTGTTCCCATGTGCCAAAAGATGAGACGGTGGGGAAGATGACTGGCCTGGCTTTGGCTGGAACTCAGGAAAAAAAAAAGCAAATTTATGACCTTTGGAAGAAGGGGCAGGCCACTCAAGAAGACAAAGACATTGTTCCAACATGCCAGAGGCTGTTCGCCTTGGAGACCTGCTGCGGATATGGGTACGGCCCGGGGCAAGACTTACACCCTCTCCCCCGGATTTTCACGGGCCAGCGAGAGCTCACCGGACGCCGCCAGAACTGTGACGCTTTCCAAGGCACGGGCCCCTCTCTCGGGGCGAAGCCATTCCAGGGCAGGTCTCCAGGGAGAAAATTAGAAGGGCCAAAGCTAGAACTTAATCTGGCTACTGCCATAAAAGACAATTAAAAGTATTTCTATAAATACATTAGCAACAAAAGGAGGGCTAAGGAGAATCCCCATTATTTATTGGATGTGGGGGGAAACGTAACATAGTGACAAAGCATGAGGAAAAGGCTGAGGTACTTAATGCCTTCTTTGCCTCAGTCTTTAACAGTCAGACCAGTCGTTCTCCAGGTGCCCAGCCCCCTGAGCTGGAACACAGGGATGGGGAGCAGAATGAAGCCCCCATAATCCAAGGGGAAATGGTTAACAACCTGCTACACCACTTAGACACACACAAGTCTATGGGGCTGGATGAGATCCACCCAAGGGTACTGAGGGAACTGGTGGAGGTGCTCATCAAGCCACTTTCCATCACTTATCATCAGTCCTGGCTAACCGGATAGTCCCCCTGTACTCAGCACTGGTGAGGGCCGCACCTCAAATACTGTGTACAGTTTTGGGCCCCTCACTACAAGAAAGACAGTGAGGTGCTGGAGTGTGTCCAGAGAAGGGCAGCAAAGCTGGTGAGGGGTCTGGAGCACAAGTCTTGTGAGGAACGGCTGAGGGAACTGGGGCTGTTTAGCCTGGAGAAGAGGAGGCTGAGGGAAGATCTTATCACCCTCTACAGCTACCTGAAAGGAGGTTGTAGTAACATGGGTGTTGGTTTCTTCTCTCAAGGAACAAGTGACAGGACAAGAGGAAGCGGCCTCAAGTTGCGCCTGGGAGGTTTACATTGGATTTTAGGAAAATTTTCTTCACCCAAAGGGTTGTTAAGCATTGGAACAGGCTACCCAGGGAGTCACCATCCCTGGAGGTATTTTAAAGTCATCTAGATGGGGCACCTAGGGACATGGTTTAGTGGTAGACTTGGCAGTGTTAAGTTAACAGCTGGACTTGATGATCTTAAAGGTCCTTTCCAACCCAAATGATTCTATGATTCTTTTAAAAACTGCGAGGCTGAGTCTGTGAACAGCATCTGGCCCTGGGCTTCAGCCTGCTTCTGGGTGGAGATGGATACTGAACCAAAACTCCACTCCAAACCTTGCATCTTTGGTGAATGCTATGCATTCAAGATCAGGTCTGTTTTATTACCCAGTTCACAAACACAAGATCATAGTCAGTGTCATAGGCTATGCAGTATTTCCCAAGCTTGCTGAATACTAAGACTGATGGTTTTAAGACCTTTCTTACCACTTGTGTTTTTTCAAGGAGAAAAACAAGAAAGACAGCCTCTTCCATGATGACAACTTAATAGCATCCATACTCGACCTGGTCATGGCGGGGACAGAGAACACAGCCACCACGC
>NW_009260180.1:654736-655205 GCF_000687185.1 Egretta garzetta | reverse complement strand
GAAATACCCAGAGATTCAAAGTGAGCTCCTTTTGCCTGCACTCCATCTGTGGCGTGGCAGATATGGGGAGGGGAGCAGCCTGGCCTCAGATCCACAGGAGCTCTTTTGCCTTAAGAGCTGAATCCCATCTGTCTATTATTATGAACTCCTGATGTAATTAGATGCTGATCAAAGCCACAACCAAATAGTCTGTGTGCCTTGCTGGGACAGAGGATGAGTGGAGATCGAAGTATGATGCTGGGGTAACAACCCATCCATGTGCATGAACTGGAAATGGAGCAGGGGAATGCAGGCTGGTGTTTTAAGAATCCTCTCCAGCCAGACCCTGGAAAAATATGGTTTTCCCAAAAGTGAATTGGGAACTGGCTACCTTGCTGGAATCCAACTGTGTTTGTTCCTTCCAGAAAAGGTGCAGGAGGAGATTGGGAGAACCGTCAAAGCTGGAAGCTGGGCCACATGCGAGGATCGG
>NW_009260180.1:644834-654555 GCF_000687185.1 Egretta garzetta | reverse complement strand
TTGCCCTTTACAAATGCGGTGCTACACGAAGTGCAGAGGTTTATCACCCTCCTGCCCCACGTTCCCCGCTGCACTGCTGTTGACACCCACTTCAGGGGCTACTTCCTTCCCAAGGTAGGTAACTACTCCAGCCCAGGAATACACCACCTCGTTGTTGCCAGTGCCATCTAAGACTGGTTTCCTTAGAGGGAGTTACAGGGCTAAAGACCAAAGTAAGCATCCAAAATCACCCCCAGAAGAGTTTCTTCCTCTCCAGTGACTATGTTGAGTCCAGAGACACAGGTACTGTAGGACTTGGTTCAGTCCCTCTCATGCTCAGGACTTCCTCCCTGCACAAGTGACCCTGGTTTACCTCCTTGATGCCACCTGCACAATGAAGTTTCTGCCATGGAATTTACAGGATGTGATCCTCTGCTGGAGGTTTTCACAGCACCATGTGGGTTTGGTTTCAATCCTTGGCACTGCTGGGAAAATCTCACTGACTTCTCTCTAGACTGGCTGATGGGATAAAACCCTCAGGGTCTCCACCTACCCCAGGTGGAGCAAATCTCCTGGGACACTGAAGTCTGTGCCACAAAATGAACCAGAACAGAGCACTTTTTCTAGCTTTTGTGCTTTCATGTACTTCTCTTCCAGGGTATAATCGTAATCCCATCACTCACCTCAGTGCTGCTGGATAAGACACAATGGGAGACACCACATGAGTTCAACCCCAACCACTTCCTTGATGCTGAAGGGAATTTTGTAAAGAGAGAGGCTTTCCTGCCCTTCTCCACAGGTAACTAAAGGGCTGATCTGCACTGAGCTGAGGCTATGGTAAGACCACTTTATTACAGTATACACTAATGGGGTCTCCATGGCTAAGTACTGCCTTTAACTTGGTTGATAAGCAACAGGGCAACTGGACAGAGACAATTATTCTGCATCCAGGCAAATGGCTGCTCTCAGAGCACACCTATCCCACCACTGAAGGGGTTGGTTCCCAAAGCTTCAACAGGAGAGAAGACAAAGAGCTATACTGCATCCAAAAGAAGGTGGAAAAATGCCTCAGAGCTGCCAGGAGTAGGTGGATAACCAGACAGGACTGGTGAGGCTGCCAGCATAGCTATGCATGGGGTTTCATGAACTCTCCTGGAAGTGAGGGTACAATCCAGGGACCTTCAAGTCCTGTCCTGAGGCAAGTCCCATGTGTCAATGGGTCTCAACAAGGCCTCATCCATTGGCCACCAGGGCCAAGGAAGAGAGTCCCAAGGAGCCTTGCACCTTGGCTGGGTATTACAGCCAGCAGAGACCAAATATAGGGCAGAGTACACTAAGCCATATTACTCTCACTGTGAAATCTTAAATCCAAGGCCCTGAATTGTTCCCCAAAATCACCTTGGATGATGATTCTTCCAGTGGCACTTTTAAGAGCTCCCAAGGATTCCCGGCAAGACCTGTTCTTTAGAGGAAGAACACAGCCCTGTGGTTAGGGAAGCTGAAAGAGCACTTGGCATCCTGGCACTACCTCCGTCTGTCATTTTGGTCAAGTCACAGAGTTTTCCTTTTATTTTGTTTAATCTCAATTTCACCTGCAAAATATGATTAACATTCTTCCCCTGGAGGCTCATAAGCCCAACCGCCTTGGGACTTAAACCGAGCTAATGGTAGGAGCAGTTGTTAGATATCAGACACTCTCCTGTGAGCCATCCTAAAAGAAGAAATATCACTTACACACTGCCTTCCCAACAGCCATAAATGCTTCCACGGGTTGCTCATTTCCCGAAATGCCTGCCCCCAGCCCATGCACTCCATGGCTGCAGCCACGTGCATTAGAAGAGGGCACAGCTGGATGGAGCAGTCTTGGTGTGAGTTTAACAAATCCCAGCACTGCAGGAGCCCCCTAAGTACTATAAAGAGAGATTTCCTGCAGAATCCTGCAAATCATCCCATGCAACCCTACACTCCCCAGCTGTTCCTCTGGAAGGGTGGCTTGAAGTGACTCCAGAATGTGCTCCCACCACAGCCCCTCAGCAGTTACTTCTAGCGTTGGGAAGCCAGTTCTCACTGTCCAGCAAGTGCTTCACCCACACAGGGACTACCACACAAGGGATGGGAATCCAACACAAAGAGGGGTAGGAAAGAAGGAACACAGTCTTTTACAAAAGCAGTATGTTATAATAAATTCCACAGGAAAAGTGAGTTTCAAACCGTTCCACTTTGGGAGGAGGTGGCATTTTTCTATCAGGATGCTTTTTAAAGAGAAAGGGTTAAAGATGCTGAGAGGGTTGGAAGAGCTAAGGAGAGGAGAGGGTACATCATAAATACATAATAACCCTGCAGAATGGCTGTGACTTGCTGCTGCAAGTAGCAGTGGGATAAAAGGGACCAGGCAGGCACATTGGGCCACTATGACTGGAACAGATACCTTTAGCAACACAGGTTCCTCTGTTCCAAAATGCTCTGGTGCATTTCAAGGTTTCATTCCTGATTCCATTGCTACATCTCAGGTGCTAACGTGTCCATGGCAAATATTCTAGTTTGATCTTTCCACCAACTGAACACACTGCTTTCATCTGCAGGGCGAAGGAACTGCATTGGAGAAAGCCTCGCCAAGATGGAACTATTTGTCTTCTTCGTAGGGTTGCTGCAGACATTTACTTTTCACCCCCAGCCAGGAGTTTCAGAGTCTGACTTGGACCTTACCGTCCCCCAAACGACTTTCACGTTAAGGCCTCAGCCTCAGGCAACCTGTGCTGTCCTGCGTGAATAACCACAGCCTTGCTGAAGAGCAACCCAACAAGCGGGGAAGCTGCTTAGACCAAACTTAACTATGCTAGGACTTGCCATCCCCCATCCTGCCACATCACCCTCTTTCACATCCCCTTCCCACTGTCTCCATCCACTCCCACTCCACTGCTCTCCACCGCCTCATCTGCCCCATAGGTTGCTGACCCCTCTTCGCTCCCGTACTGTGAGGAGGTGCATATGATCAATTAGAAACCATGATCGTGGTTGAAAAACACACACTTCTTTTCTACATGGAGGCAATGGAGGGGCCAAGGAGGTGCTCTGGTGAAGGGGATGCCACCCACAAGTAGTAGCTGTGAGACCCAGGCTCCCATGGCAAAGCAGTGAGGTTCATAATGCCACAGAAATCTGCCCAAAATTCTGAGGAAAGATGCACTGATGTTTGCTGGAAGCCACAGAAATTCACTGTGGGTCACACACTCAAACCATGCACAGGTACCTCCTGAACTTTTCCAGCTCTCTAATTACCCATATCTTCTAGCAAAATCCTACCAGCCTAGGCAGCCAAGTCAAACACGGAAAGTGAAAAAACAGATCGATTCATGTGATTTGAATACGAAGTTATTTCTGCCTTGGAACAGTGTCCTGAAAGATGCCCCAGAGTCTGCAAACCTGTTTAGATAAGTAAGCGCTGCTACCACCAAGTTCAACACTGCTTCACAGGCAGAATGAAACAAGATCTACATTTCTAAATTTGCAGTCTAAATCATAAGGCCACATGAGATTGGTACCAGCAACCTGTCATGAAAGGCTAATGATACAGAAAAATAAATTAGACCCATTTCCAGGTTTATGGATCTCTGTCTTTCCTGACCTTGTTAAACAGGAGCAAACACTTTTCCTCTCCTCAGACCTCCTGGGCAATGTTAAGAGCCAAACCCAGCAATCAGTCTGGTATTTGGGGTGGTCTGGCCATTGGAACCAGCCATGCAGTTTCCTTGCCAATGTTGTCTAATTTCACAGTGCTTGTATTGCGCACACACACACAAGGAGAATTGGGATTGGGGATTAGACAAGACCTGGTTCTGGTTGTTTTCCTTTCCTCTGTCTGGCTGTTGTCCCTGTCTGTAGCACTTTTATCTGCCATCATATTCTGCAATCTTATTCCGGTTGATGTATTGCTCAGGCAAATTTTTATCCCCTTATCTGCCTGTGAACTGCCACTTCTCCATAGGCATTATCTTACCACGTACTTTATCATGTTGTTTGTTTCCCTCTTCATGGGAATCCAATAAAGTTTTAATCCCATGTCCTCGTTACATTGCATATGCCTGCCACCCAACTTTGCATTACACAGAAATGCAAATGCCCTGAAAGGCTGATCCTGAGCCCAGAGTGACAACAACTGTTGTAAGTTTTACTTGTATCTCACAGGTTCTGCGTACCCTGATCCTACTTAAAAAAAGCTCAACAGGAGACCTTCCATATCTGCAGAGTAGCTTCTCCAGGGCAAAGAGCTTTCCCTGTGTGCTCAGCTATGAGCTACCAGTCAGTCCTGGCGTAGCCTCGGGTTTTCAGGTTTTTTGTCTTTGCCTGTTGCTTGCAGAGGCTGAATGAAAGGTACCCACCACAGCTTCACTAATGCTGATGCTATCCCTCTGCTTAGTGCCTTGTGCCCTGAGCCTCTCACTTCTTGTTCTCCCAAAGGCACCTGAGGAGCGAGCCACATATCAACTCAATGAAGGAAGCCTTGGCCTTGCTGAAATCAAAAAAGACTTTTGCCTTTGGCTTCAGAGAGGCCAGGACTGTTCCTGCTTAGCCCGCTCTAGAAGTAATATGAACTCAAAAGACAGATATGGCAACAATCGTGTGCTCCAGGGGACAAAACTGGGATGGGTTCAAATCTGCATGAATTCACTGGTGGAACCTCAGCCTTGACCCCTTGCCATGGGCTTTCAGGGTCTTGGCTTCGAAGGCGAGAGATAGATCCCCTCCTACGTTGAAGAGCAGCCTTCAGAGCCTGCTCTTTTTGGACATCACCCTCCGCATTGGCACTTGCCAGCAGAGCCTGCGGCAGTGCCGCCTGTGTGCAGAAATCCAGCAGGTTCTGCAATACCCGTGCCTCGACAAGAGCCGTGAGCTACCAGGTGCAAACATCCACAGGGAAACAGGTTTCTCTGATTCCTGAGAAGTGCATCCTACTTGCACTTGTGTTAGCAGATGGATGGAGGTGATCACTCCCCAGCACACCGAATTAGACAGCGGAATATATCTCCATAAAAGAAAGTGCCTGCCTCCCATTTATTTGTTCAGCCAAACGATGGCAGAACATTGATTATGACTCAACTACAGATTTATCTAGCAGAAAACACTGGCTCCCAGGGGTGGAAATATCATTTCCACATTCTTCTGTGGCCCTGAGGGTCTTCCCTCTAGATGCAAAACATGCTTGTGCCTTGCAACACACAGACCTGAGCTGAAGGCAAACATCTGGGGGCAGAACAGCTGGCTTGACTTTTAAAGTAAGATCTGAGCAAACCCAACTCACGCTGTGCCCGTGGCTCCTGCCCAGCACGGCCCACAGCCCAGGCTGACATCCCCAGCGCTGCCTGATGCTGGGACCAGGGGCTCCTGCTCTCAGGGGACCAATGATCATAGAATCATAGAATGTTTTGGGTTGGAAGGGACCTTTAGAGGTGATCTAGTCCAACCCCAATGATCAGGTGCAAGCATTGTAGCAACTGTAAAAAGTCACAAAACGAGGGCTGCCTTGTACCTGCAGCCCTTCTGTGCACTGGCCAGAGCAAAAAGCCTTGTGCAGAATATGGTTTCTATTTTCATTTTTCCACGAGATGGCACCATGATCCCTCCGAGTCACAGCCAGCCCAGCCCTGCAGCCCTTGCTGGGGTAAAACACCCTGCCAGCCACAAATCAGGGCTGTGCAAGGAGGACAGAGCTAAGCCTTGGGGCTTTATGCACCCCCAGGCCAACGGCATTCACCTGCGAGCAAGGCTGGCAGCAGACACACACACTATTTATTTACCATTAACCCGGGAGGATCAGGTAGCATGCAGGGAACAGGAGGAGTCTTCTCCTTCCCATCCTGCAGCAGGTTAGGATCCCAGCTGAAACCAGGACACCAGCTCAAACACTTTGTGGGACAATGGCTCAACCCAGCTCCCATTGCAGTCCCATCAGCTCCTTCACTCAGCATTTCAGACCAAGGAAGAAGGCAGCTGCTGTAGAAGAGTCCTCTTGCCTTCACTCGTGAGGGGACGTGATGGGGCTCCACCTCTAGTCATCTCAGAGGAGGAGGAGAAAAGATGGGAATGTCAAGAAAAGAGAGGGTCCTGACAAATCTCGCAGAAACCTGGGAGAAGTAAGGAAATGGGAGATGGGCGCAGGTTTGCTGTCACTTTGCCCAGATGTGCCCAGCTTCTGTGCTGCTTAAGAAAAGAGCGTTTTGGAAGCATCTTTGCATGCTTGCTTGTTCACACATGGTGCTCTGAAAAGAAGTTGTGCTTACGTATCTGAGCTACCCTCATACAAATATATGTGTGTGGGTGTCTTCACTTGGCTGGGGAGAGCTGTTAAGTCTCACGTCAGTGCAGGCATAGCAGAGCCTGTGCACAGAAAGGGACAAAGACTCCCAAGGAACTATGCTGAAGTCCCTCAAAGCAACAGGTACCTAAAAAATCCAGGGTTTGGCATCTGGGGTTCAAAACCAGAAGACTGGAAAGTGTTGGAAGAGCACCCATCAGATACAGAAGGAGCAGGTATCTGGGAATAATTCATCCCATGTGCAGTAGGGAATGGGAAAAGAGCAGGGATTAGACAATGACCAACATTTGTATCTAATACTGCTCTCCAAGTGAAGAAATGATCCGCTCTTGACAAGCATCCTCTCCCAGAAGCTCAGAACTAGAATAACTCTCTCGTGTTGCATATTTGATGTGTCAGGTAGTAGCTGTCTTGTCATTTCCAGTCACGTACCTGGCCAGGATTTTCCAGGTAACCTTACCCACCAAGCCCCCCTCTGCTTCTTAGAAAAATATTTGTTCAACAGATATTTTAAGCACATAGCCAGTACTTGCAAGGCTTTGAGTAAGAAGACACTACTTGTATCTACTGCACAGGGACCTGGTTTCTTCTTTGTGCATCTACTAGGCTCCACACAACACAATTATGTGGATTTTTCTCAGTTCAGAGCCTTGGGCTTATTGGTGCAGCACAGCGCAGGCACGCTGTGGATGGGGTCTCATGGTGAATCCAGCCTCCGCAGTCACGTCCAGCTCAGATTCTTTGACCCCGGGTGGAGGTTTAAAAGTAAATTTCTGGATCAAGCCTGTGAAGAAGATGAAGAGCTCCATCGTGGCAAGGTTTTCTCCAATGCAGTTTCTCCGCCCTGCAATGCCAAAAGCATGGCTGTTGGTGGAGTAATTGGGTAAGTGGTGGCTCAGCCCAACACCTCTTCCCTACTACTTGGTAGCAACAGTGTGAGGGACAGTACAGCCCTCAGAAATGCAAAATGCCTGTTAGTTTCCTAGAGACATTTGAACAGGGCTGTTTCACTCTGAGCCTGCAAAGAATTGGTCTGGGACATCCTAAAAACTGTCCTTCCCAAGGCAGAGGGAACGTTGAACTCTTGCTTGAAGGCACTGAGTCTTCTGTAGGTCCCAGTGGCACCTTTAAAACACCAGGACCTGGTGTGCCCCCCAGTGTGGGCTGAGGGACTGTTTGCAGGTCGTCAAAACCCAGGGTGGGTATTTCTAAACCGTCCTCAGCCCTGATGCCTGTGCTGTGCCCAGCAGAGGCTGGGACCCTGCCACTTGGCTAAAGTCTTCTGAGGGGAGTGGGAACTTAGCACCCCGTGCAGGATCAAACGCTTTCGTTACCTGTGGAGAAGGGCAGGAACGCTTTCTTCTTTACGAAGTTCCCATCCGCATCAAGGAAATGGTTGGGGTTGAACTCATCTGGCGTCTCCCATTGCGTTTTATCCAGCAGCACGGAGGTGAGCAGAGGAATCACTGTTGTTCCCTGCAGCACAACCACGCTCTGCTTTAGCATGTGTGGATGTAGCAAACTTCTGGCTTTGCTCATTCAGCCATGTAACCGTTCCTCCCTTTGGCCTCTGTCTGCAAATAAACTTCTACCTGCGAGGAACTAATTTCTGGGCTTGCATGTGACCGTTTGAGCCTTAGTTAATGTGGATACCCAGTTCACTGGAATTACTGACTACTATGTGATTGAACAACAATGGTTGTTGGCTGTTCCTGAGTTATGAAGCAGAAGAAAGACATGGGCCAGGCTTCCTTCCTGCCCAGCTGCTCTCTGCTTGCCTCAAAAGCAAGGCAACGAGACAATGCCATGGTACTCCAGAGGCAGAACTGCTCTACAGGGCACGAATGGCAATGGAGGGTGAATAAAGAACAGAATCCAGATTACAAAGACTGAGTGAGGGGAAATGGGAAGTTGTGTGCATAACCCTGAAGTCACACTGCCATCGGACACAGAGGAGATGGGAGGGTTGGGGAACTGGCTCTTTCCCACTAAAATCCCTGTGCTTCAAGCTCCCCCACTCCTCGTGACATTCTGCCCTGTGGGCCACTGGTGTGCTGCGCCCCCCTCGTTGCCTGGAGAGCAGCGAGTACCTTGGGGATGAAGTAGCCTTTAAAGTGGGTGTCAACAGAGGTGCACCGTGGAACATGTGGCAGGAGGGTGACAAATCTCTGCACCTCGTGGATCACCGCGTTGGTAAATGGCATGTTTTTCCGGTCCTCAAAGGTAGGCAAGGAGTCAGGGCCGAGAACTCGATCAATCTCGGCGTGCACCTTTTCTGCAGGGTGAAGGCAAGGCATGAAGTGAGTTTCCCTCAGTGGTGAAGCACCTCCAAATCCCAGCTCGTGCTGACTGTTGGACTACCCCAGGGCAGGAGGTTGCCCAGCCCCTGGGAGCAGAGGGAGAACAACCCCCCAGATGCTTTGGTCCTGAATGGCAGCATACAACGCTTGGACAGAGGTGGATGGGTTCCAGATGTTCAGGCTTTGGATGCATTAGATGCTATGAAGCTTTTGCAGGTGAGCAGCACTTATGAAGTCCCTGCAGAGTACTTCGGTACCCTGCGTAAGAAAAGCAAAACCATAAAGGTGACTTACTTTGAATCTCAGGGTGCTTCATCAGCAGCAAGATGGCCCATTGCAATGTCACTGATGTGGTCTCGGTGCCAGCCATGAGCAGGTCGAGCGCAGAGGCCAATACATTCGCATCATGAAAAAGCGTATTGCTTTTATTTTGCTCCTTCAGGGAAATAAAAAGGAAGAGAAAAACCACTGCTGTTAGCATGGGAAGAGGACTAGCAGGTGTAACCTGAAGTTCAGAGACATTACAGTACGTGGCAAGTGAATGACAAGTGCTGAGGTGCACCTCATGGACATACCGTTACAGAAATGCTTGCATTTTCAACAGAAATATTTTCACACTTGAGATTTTTCTCCCCAAAAATGAACTAGCTGGACAAATTAATTGATTTTCCAACATGACATGACATTTATCTGCTCTGGGCAGTGGTGATCTGATCGACTCAAGACTTCCATCCCCTGCCTGTGGATCTTGAGAAGGTGGATAATTGGTGAGAGGTGCAGGACGGTCCCTTCCCGAGCCGGGTAGCTGGGGTTTGTCTGGGTATGTGCCAGGCCCTCTAGGAGCTGCAGAAAAGCCCAGGACACCACTGGCACATCAACTCAGCTGTCCCTGCCTCATGCCACTGATGGGAAACACGTTGCCCGTTCCACTTGCAGAAGGCATCAAGCCCAAGCACCCGTCCTGCCCACCGCCCGCCTCAAGTACGCGGATGAAATTGCTTGGAGAAAAAGAGCAAATACAGACTAATCCTTCCTTGCTGTACTCCCATGCTATCATTCCTGTTGGTAAATCCACTATGTGGGAGCCGGTGATGTGTTTGCACAAACACAATAGGAACTTCTGCATTCC
>NW_009260180.1:642887-644663 GCF_000687185.1 Egretta garzetta | reverse complement strand
TGCAATTTGGAACCTGCTGCCTCTTCCCATGCCCGCAGGGAGGGATGTGTCTGCCTGGAGTGTGTTGGAAAATCTCCAGCCAGGAAGGGACTGTAGGCTGACACCTTTCAGACATTCATGCGATACAGCGTAGTTAATTATTTCTTTCTTTTCCTTCAGCATGCAGTATTTAACATATTCAAATAGGAGGATGTTTACCCCAAAATTAGGTATTTTCATATAGGCTGTAGTAGAGCACGTTCATTAGATCAGCAACACAGAGCATCTCTGCGTAAGACACCGCGCTAGGAATTGTGATATTGTTAAAATACCTCTTGTTTGAATACCAGTGCATCAATGTAGCTCGTCAGGTTGTTTCCATTAATACTTTCTTTGCTCTCCTGGATGCACTTCTTTAAGATCACACACACCTCTTCTACTTTTTTCAGTATCATCTTGTGAGGTTTGAGGAGAAATCCAAGGAACGGGTAGAAATTAAATAACTAAAAGGAAGAAAAGGGAAAAAAAATCACAGGAAAAAAAAGAAGTAAATTCACCCATTACTTTGTAAAACTCAAGTATCACAACGGAGAAATCATTTACGTGAGGAACCAAATGACATGTGATTGGAGTCTCTCTTTTTTGGTAAAAAATTCTAATGTATAAAAATGCCTCCTCTCATTGAAAATTCTCCACAGAAATGAATGGAGCCTATCAGACTTGTCTAGACGGAGCCTATAAACACGAATTTGAAAAAAATACAATTAAGCGAAAGTGATAGTAAACTCATGAAACAATGAAATTACATTTTTAAAGAGGTAATAAAGCAAAAAGATAAAGCATTACGCAAAGAAAATTCCAAATGTTTAGCACGCCAAAATACTTACGTTTTAAAGTTGTTAGATCATCATTTTTAACTTTCACATGAATTATAAATCAATTACACCCAGTTCCCGGCATCATTAAATTTCACAGCACAATAAACTGTTGCATTTTATGTGCGGGGGGGTTACTTACACCATTTCTCAATGTTATAAATACACTGGCTGCAGAATAAGATTCACAAATCTCTTGCTCTTGCTAACTGCTTATAATTATTGCTGTTTGCTGCAAAAACTAAACCTGCCACAAAGACTAGAGGAAAAGGGATGTTGTGCTATTGTGAATTGTTGCCAACAGTTCTCATTCGGGTAATAAATTCATCAGCATCTCTTTTTTTAAGAGCTTTTTGGATTACTGCTTCAATATTACCTTAAGTAACTAATACTCCATTCCTTGTGATGGAGGGTTGTATGGGTCAAGCTGCACAGTGCTGGGCTTTCTGTTGGTACGTAGAAAGGGGTTGATAACGCGCCAGTGTTTGGGCTACTGCTGAGCAGTGCTTGAACAGCATCAAGGCTGTGTCTCCAACACTCCCCACCACCACCACCAGTGGGTTGGAAGGGGGCAAGTTCTTGGGAGGGGATGTAGCCAAGACACCTGACCCAAACCAACCAAAGGGATATTCCATACCATATGACATCAGCTCAGATATAAAAACTAAGGGAAAAGGAAGGAGGGGGGAGGGGGGGATTTGTGGTTTTTGACGTTTTGTCTTCTGGAGCAACAACTATGTGTACTGAAGCCCTACTTCCCGGGAAGTGGCTGGACATTGCCCTCTAATGGGAAGTAGAGAATAAAATCTTGATTTTCCTTTTGCTTCTGTGCGCAGCCTTTGCTTTTGCTTTTTCTTTATTAAACTGCCTTTATCTTGACCCATGAGTTTTGGGGTTTTTTTTTCCATCTCATTCTCTCCCC
>NW_009260180.1:636757-642871 GCF_000687185.1 Egretta garzetta | reverse complement strand
TGGCTTGGTGGAATCTGGCGGCCGGCCAAGATCAACCCACTTCAAGGATTAAGTTTAACAAGAGCCCTTGGCTCCGATGAGAGCCGCTAAGTTGGAATACTCTTCTTATGCAGCTCCACTGAGCAGGTATTGATTTAATGCCACAATAGAAGGTATGAGAAGTCCATATATAATGTTTGCAGCTCTGTACTTTGTACTACTACTCTGTAACCTCACTAGTTTCTTAAACTGGAGCAAGAGACCAAAACCCAGTAGTTCCCAAATGCACGTGTGATTGTCCCCAAGACAAGAGGTTACTTTTGGGATGTTCAAACAGCATCCAGCAGAGAATAACTGGAATGAGCCTGGGTATTCTTCTTTGTACATGCACAAATAAAGTCATTATTTCAATAGTTTTATCACCGGTGTGTTTTTAAAGATACAAACTTTGGCCATACCATCCAAGAGGCACCTGATTCCCTCCTGTCTCTTCCACCTGAGCCTTCTTTGGACCAAAAATACTAAGGAGTAGGAGGTACTGGCATTTTGCATTTTATTCTGGGTATTGCTGGACAAATACTGACAAAAAAAAGCAAAACCCATTAAAAAACAGGTAACAGCATAGTCCTTCTGAACTCTCTGTCAAAAGCACTACAAACATTTTTGAGAGACACTGCAGGAACGTTTTCCTGCATTTACTATGAAATGCCAGACAGAAGGTTGCCCAGATCCCAGTCCTACATTAGGATCTGTTTCTTCACAGGAGACTACTATTTGCCATAAACCGTAAAGTTTGCAAAATCATGTGACTAAAAATAACAACATAAAGGGCAGAGTCTATAGAGCTTCTGTGGATTTCCACTAATGCTCCTGGGCACTGCCCGCCCCAAGTCCCATCACACTGGAAGCCTCAGTTATTGCACTTTCTGGCTGAAGAAGAATCAAGCACATCCCTTCTGCCGGCAAGGTCACATCAGCATCTCAGCCTAGTGCCACCACATGATGTTGGACCTCCTTCGCAAGAGGATTTCATGGAGCAAGAAAAACCCAAACCAAAGAATCTTGTCCCTGCCCACAGCAGGGGGATTGGACTACATGATCTTTAAAGGTCCCTTCCAACCTAAACCATTCTATGATTCTTATGTTTCAGTACTTCAAAGATTCTTCAAAAGCATCCAGTAATAGTAAGTAAGCTTGACCTACCAACTCTAATGAGATACTGGAGTATCTTGTCACAGAGGTTAACTTACATGCAAGAATGGAGAGCCAAGAAGGACCATAACTTCATCTATGAGTCTTAACAGAGTAAGAAATGTTGGGTCTTCATAATCAAACCTTCTCCCAAAGAGAATTGTAAAGGTGATGTTGGCAGGGGCCATATTCAAAAAGTGTAATTGGAAAGGTCCACCTAGAAATGAACAAAATCATAACTGTATTGGTCATTTCTGGAGCAACCCAGAGGTCTTCACAGTGGCTTCATAAAGTAGCATGAAACACTTGATGCCACCTCCAGCTCACCTTTGAAGGATTTGATCAACTCAGTGAGAAACTGAAGCTCCTCAAGCATCCTTTCTTCTCCAAGATGCTTCCCCATGCCGAGGTCCCGCATGGTGGCTATGGTGAACCGCCGTGTCGTCTTCCAGAGCTCTTGAGAAGAAAAGAACACACCTACGGAGGGATTGCATGCCCTGTTTGCCCAGGCAGTATGGGATTTTCTCAGAAACACCAAAAAGCACAGCCAGGGAGTGCAGGTATTTTGCAACCTGGTGGAGCCTGCTTGGGAGAGGACTGGGGGGCTCGGGGTGGGGTGGGGGGGCTGGCTGGGAAAGCACAGCCCCAGGTAGACTCAGGAGGGCAGGAGGCAATATTTTAAACAGTCGGGTGCTGTTCACACCAAAGCTCTGGGTTTGGGTTGTTTATAGCTTTGTCTCTTTGCAGCCATAGGCAGTAAAAAGCTCTGTGCATGGTATTTGTCTCAGGCTGACTGTTTTTCCTTAGAAAAACAACCCAGCTGTTCCAGAGAGCACAGCTAGGAGCAGATGACACTGCCCCATCCCTGTCATGAACGGGACAAATGATTTCACTGAACAACTTGTGTTCTAGAGGATGAACTGTACACTGTGCAGGGGGACAAGGAGGGGTGGCAGGGGAATACCCCCCAGCTGGCTAACCCATCAGCCAAAAAAAGTGCTCAGCCAAAAAGGCACAGAGGTGTTTGGGTACAATTCAGAGCCCTCCCTTCCCAGGAGGGCTTCCAGGGCTGAATAAAGTCTACATCTTCATACAGTGGTTGGGAAAGCAGCGTAGTATGCGCTCTTCCTCACGCTGGGCCTCACTCTTAAAAACAAGATGAAAAAAAAGCCCCACACGTTGTATGCATTATATACATATTAGATCATCAAATCTTTTCCTTTCAGCACTGGATTATTCCCTTCACTGTTTTTCAGTGTCTAATCTTGGGCAATGTATTGCTTTTTAACATGCAATTCAGAAACATGCCAAAAATCTGTTTACAGAAGTAATTGTTTGAGGTACAAACAGCCCGTGCTATTGCACTCTCGCCAGTTCTTGCAGTCTTTATCATGAGTCATGCAAGATCCACGCTTTGTCTGAACTCCCAGTAACTGTAGAAAAGAGATTGCATAAGGACCTCAGCCTTCACATTGTGAAAAATCATTTCCTTCCCTCTGCGCTGCAAAGAAAAACCCCTTGAAATGTGACCCAAGTGCCACTAAAAGCAAAAAACTGATAAGGCAAATAAGAAGATCCCCAGAAGTATTTTTCTTAAGAAAACAAGTAACTGCCCCCAAGCCCCATGAAGTGTAGCCCTCGACGATAAGGATGCAGCTCAAGGCTCTTAAATACCATTGCAATTGAAACAACACATCTGAGAAACATCATCGCAAGCATGTCCTTATCTGTTCAACCTGCCAGTACCATTTCCATGTTGGATGTGATAGAATATGGGTATAGCCGGTCTGTCTGCAAACACATCCGTCGTGTTCAGAAGGGCGTCCTTTACTGCCTCGTAGCCCGTTAGCACCACCACCTTCTGAAACCCCAAATGGACCGTGAACACAGGGCCATATTTCTCTGAAATCTAGGAGAGAAAAATCAGAGCATGGAGGTCATCAGCGGGAGTGGCATGTCCTGCTGGGGTGGATGAAGAGTTGCCTTCCCTCCTCCTTCTGTGGCCAGAAGGGCCAGAAGGATGGCAGAGAGAAAGCCTGGAGACACTTAAGTGAAAGAGAAATGAAAGCAAATAAACACTGGTCTGTTTAACCCAACAGCTTCCATAAAACCAGTTTTTCTGAGCTGGTTGGGCTCAGTTTGGTGCAGTGGGTTGAAAGAGGCAGAAGGTAACAAGATATTTTGGGCATCGACAGCATCGTAAAAGCATCACTGAGATCTGCCAGACAGCTACAGAGCAACTGCTGACCGAGGCAGGCTGCAACGCTACCGCCCACCACAAGAGGATGAAAGAGCAGAGGTGTCTTTAGCATAAGTAGTTAAATAAAAGCTTTGTTGCAATTAATGCAAAGAGATATATAATATGATTCACCAAGGATGGACATATGAAGGCATAAGAAACCATTGCTCTTTCAACTTGCCTTAGAAAATTACCACAATATCACACTCTACTTTTTATTTCTGCTGCACCATAGCTCTCAAGCCAATGCACAGCAGGACTTTGTAATGAGGTCTGAGATACTGGGTAGCAGGAGCTCTCTGGAGGCTCACGAACACGTTCCTGCCAGGCCTTACAAGGAATTAAGACTTGACTGAGAGCAACAGAATTGAAACTGCATAAAGCTATCGTGAGATCAAGCCTGGTGTCCCATAAAAGGAGACCAGTTCTGGCAATGTAAACCAGAGGAGGCTCCAAAGCTTAGCAACCCCTCCTGCTGTGCCAAAGCAAACAGGTAGCCCAGGCAAAGTCTAATCAGTGCTTCGGCAATATAGCCAGACTGGTTCAATTTATGCAAAAAGAAAGTTCACAGGACAATGATTTCAATCATTTGTTCAAAAGAACATTTCAGTTGCTGCATCATCTACTGTGAAACTTTCATGGGGAAATCTTTTAGGGATTCTCCTTTCAGGGAGGATTTTCTAATCCAGGTCATTTGTTTGCTAATACCTTAAAATTCTGGCAAGTCAGCTTTCAGATCATTACTGCAGTTCCACAAGCCCAATGTAAAATCTCACCCCACCCATAGGTGCAGCCAGAGGACCCTCTCGCCATCCTCTACAGTCAGGGCAGAGCAGACTGCAAAGGGCAGAGGACAGCGAGAGGGTGCCCTGGGCTGCAGTAGTAGACTCCCTTCCCCAGTTGGTTTCAGCAGTAGACTCCCTTCCCCAGTTGGTTTCAGCAGTAGACCCCTTCCCCAGTTGGTTTCAGCAGTAGACCCCTTCCCCAGTTGACTTCTTGATGCTATAGTTCAATGGGGGAAAGAAGGCATCGGTGTGGCCAATGTGCCCAATACCTTTCCCCGAGTCTGTGCTTCACTTAGATGCTACCACCTTGCTCCTGGGTCCTCAGGTCACCTCCTTCCCAGACTCTGCTCTGTTTATTTCTCCCAGCACATCCATGCACCACCCCAAACCCCCTTCTCCCCTGTCCTCCTCTGCAGAAGGATTTCTGGTCTTGCCAGGAACAGGAACCACAGTCCAAACCATTTTCCACCTCCCAAGCTCTGGGTGCCGAGGCACTGTGAGCTGGCTGGTGTAAGAGGAAGATGCATCTGCACGAGCAACTTGGAGGCCCCTGGCATGGTGCGGTGATGGGAAGGGGACGGGGAAAGACAGCTCCTCTTCCCTATGCAATGCTGGCAACCTGATGTTAAAAGGCTTGGTGTAAGGTGCAGGATATCCACACCCCGTGTCCTGACATGGGGAATGCCCACTGAGACACATTTTGGCTCTGAGAGACTAAAAAACTTGAAATTTTCCCCTCTTCCCTGGAAAACAGATGTGAGGCAACTGTGACTCCTACTGAGAACCTTGTCTTGCATAAGTCCAAGTCATTCACTCTTTCAAATGATTTCTCCTACATCTCTCCTTCGGGCTGTGCTATATTAATTCCCATTCTCATGAAAACCTGGCAACACAAATAAGAAATACAAGAGATTTTGGCAATCACAATTAAGCATCCATCTTTCAGTTTGGCTATGTGGACACTCAAATATTTTAAAGTATTTCACAACACCAGGAAGATGCCAAAATTTAGGTCCATCGGTCTGATCTGATGCAGATACCCATAGTTTTAACGCATGAGTAGTTCGCATCTAAGTTCTGCTCATATTTAACATCACCCTCCGCAGAGTTAGGGTTTAACAGTTTCCTTGGTCATTCTGAGACCTTTAAAACATCACTTTTTTTTTTTTTTTTTTTTTAAAAAAAAAAAGCATTTGGCACCGAAAATAATCTCAGAACTGTCACCAGGGGAGAATTTTAAATAGGTACATGCTGACATTCAGCAGCCTGGAAACAAAGGACGCTTGTTCTTACCTTCATTAAGGACTTGTCTTGCCTTCTTATGTCCAGCAAATGCAGGTTGCCAATGATCGAAAGAGGAAAGGGACCGGGAGGCAAATTTAAAGCTGATTGCTTAAAAACTTTTAAAACGCAGAGTGCAGCTGATAAAAGCAATGCGCACACCCCGCAGATGAAGAGGAGCGTGAAGGCAGCCATATTTTGATGGAGTTTGCCTTTCTGGAAAGCCACTGAGACACCTTTATTAGAATGCTCGCATTATCGCATTGTATTTATTCAGAGTAAATGATGTCAGGGGGTTTGCTGCACTTTGCACCACCTTCCCCTCCACCCCCAGCTCTCCACAAAAATTGGAATTTATGTCTGCAAAAGGCAAAGTCCAAGCCCTACTTGTGGAGGTGCAGGCTTGCAGGCTCCCCGCCAAGTACAGCGGGGCAGGTTTGCTTCATTTCCACAGCCCAGCTCAGATTCTTCTGCCTGCCATAATTTGCCAGCACTGGGGAGTCCCATATCTGCTTTATCATCAGGCGTCGATCATGAAATTTCTCTTTAGGTTTCCTCTTCATCTCTCTCTTCTATCCTCTTCATCTAACCTCGTCTCTGAACACAGACACCTCTTCACCTCCTGCCTTCAGCTCTTTC
>NW_009260180.1:576641-636732 GCF_000687185.1 Egretta garzetta | reverse complement strand
TTCAGGGTAGAGAAGCATCACTCATCCCATGGTACAGCGAAGCAGCAGGTCCTGCAGGTGAAGAGACTTGCTCCAGGCCACGCGTGAAGCTGGGTGGACAGCATCTTCCCTCCTCTTCCACCTCCTTGTGTCCTTGCAGTGAAGCATTTTCTCCCAGTGAAGGGAAACAAAACTTCATGGGCAAAAAAATCAGGACCCATTTGTTGCCCCTGCGGATTGGGAGCTCTGTTGCTTATCTCTGCGCTCTTCCCATTTATTGACACTTTGAATCTGGGCCGTCCTAAAGACCTATATGGTGTGCAGACAGAAAGCTACTCCTCCTTACGTCGGGGAGCCCTATAACCTGGCTTGAATGATTTGCCAGCCCTGTGTAAAACACCTAACAAGTTCTTAAAGGCCTGTAAAACTGTAAAACACCTCTTACAGTCCTTACGCTTCCTTACTGCAGGCTACATTATGGAAAACTGAATAAAATGCAGAGCTGCTGACTGCCTCTTGGTTTTTTCCCCATCAGAGGCTGGCGAAAAACTCATTCACTGCTGCAAACTCCAAAGTTGTAATTCGGTCTCATGCCTCCCTCTTTCATGAGCGGGTCTTTTAGTGGGGGGCATTTCTTCCTGCTCCCATCCAGGTACAACCAGTCCCACTTTCACTCTATACACAATAACAGGAATATTAGAACCATGTCTTGGAGAGCTGGATTACTGAATCAATATGAAGTCTTTGTTAAAAGATCTGCTGTTCCCCCTGGTTTCTGGCAGTATCTAACAGAGCAAGACCTGTCGGAGACATTCATGGAAACACACATCACTTCTGTGAAGTCACCCCCATCTCACAAATGATGCAATGGCCTCATAGGTAGGAAAACAGCACTTGATATCTTTTTTTGAGCCCTTTTAGATTGCAAGGATTTTGTGCTGCTCCATACTGTGATAGGAGATGGTATCAGCCTTGAGGATGCTTTGGGACCGTTCCAAGGTGCAGGAAAGCTCACGCTTACACTGGACACAACGCTCATTCAAACCCAGGCTCTTCCATCCACCGCAGGCAGGCCACGGGCAGACCGGAGAGGATGCGATCTCGGCTCATACCCAGTCCTCTCTCAAATCGTGCACTGCTCAGGAACATCCCAAACCTACTTGTGCTACAAACAACTGCATCTGTGGTAAGAGCAGGAGACTGGGAGTCTGGATACGCGTGTCCGCATCCTTGCTGGGACAATGACACGTCTGTGTGGCTTTGAGGAGCGCGGCGCAGGGCTGTGCCCCGGGACGGCCCCAGAGCCTGTGTCAGGGCCGGGCTGTGAATGCAGCCCTTGTGCCCAGAGCCCCACGGCCGGGGCTGGCTCAGCTCCCACCCTTTCACTGTAGTCATTTCTGGGAGGTGTTTTGGGCTCCCCGCAGAAAGCAGGTAAGTGAGGAGACAGTGTAGGAACAGCATCGCCTCACCCCGTAAGAATTACCAAAAGTAAGAGGCAGAGAGATGTCACTCTGACACTAAAAATGTCTTTATGATTCCCAAAGAGAAGGGAGTAAGGGAGCAATCAGCCTGCCTCCCTGCAGAGACCCAGCCAGCGGGAGGGAAGGTTACTCATTACCTGCGGGGTGAAGCAACCCGTGAAAGGGGCAAAGCTGGGCAAAGATAACAGCATCTTAGACGGCCTGCAAAAGCATTTTCACCCAAGAGATTCAAGTTAAAAATTAAAATGAAAATTAATCTTTATCTAGGAGTAAATGATCTCTTTGGGAAAAAAAAAATCAAACCTTCCGAGTCAGGGCAGGGTCACATCACAAGTCACAGGAGAAATTATGGAAAGGGAAGCACAGAAAGAAAAGCCCTTACGCAGGGTGCCCCGGGACCGAACCACCCATGGATTTGTAGTTGGGAAAGGAAGTCATTCCTTGGGCTGTGCATAATTATTTGGAGGTCAAGCCCTTCCAAATCAGCCACTCTTGGGCAGAGAGGACTGGAAAGCAGAAACCGAGGTCTCCTCCTCTGCTTCTGCCCTTGGCGCCAGCAATGGGCAGGTGGGGTTAAAATTCAGACTGTGGTCATCACCATTTCTGGATGTATTTACCCGACGAGCACTGGGCTGAGCTGTTCCGTCTCCCTGGGGGCCAGCCTGGCAGAAACTCTGCTCTGAGACCTTTTACTCTTTTCTGAGGCTTCAGGGTTTTCTCTTCCCCATCACACTGGGCTCCTCCTTCCCCAGCACCACTGGCAAACCCACCTGCAGCACATTTTAAAGGAATATTTGCTGTACTTTTTAAATTCTCTCTCCCTGGCATTCTCATCCCATCTACCTGGTCTCTGATCCTTGAAGCTTCAATCCCAGGTTTTAGCTGGCGCTTAATTATGCACAAACGTGACATATTTAAGATAAATACTTCTTCACTCCTCTCTTTCTGCACGAAGATTTCAGCTTCTTCCCCTCCCATTTCTCTCTGAAAAAAGCAGCCTCCCGCCCCGATCTGCTCCCTGATGGTACCCGTGGGCAGCCCTGCCCTGCCTGCGCTGCATTTACCTGCACAGAAAGCTCTGCACATCTGAGCCTGTGCCTGGGTGGCAAAGCCACATTGCCATCCCCCATGCTGTGGGAATAGCCACTTCTGCTGCCCACATTGCCCTGCACCAGCCCGGGACGCATCGTCATCCCCCGCCGCTTTCCTGGCATCGACAGAGCCCGAGACCAGCAGTTCTTCCAAGGCAAACACAAAATCACGGGCAGGCAAAGCCTCCCACCTCTGCAGTCCCACGTTGCTACACACCAAACAAAAGCCAGCCTCGCCAAGATAAAAAGGTCAGGCCTCCGGGGTGGAATTTCAGGTTGCAACCATGAAAACACCATTCCCTCTCTCTCTTCCTGCCCTGCCCATGAGTGGTTTTTTCCTCCCCATCTCCACGCAGCCCCCCTTCAGGCAAGCACGAGAACACCGAGGGCTGTGCCCTGGGACACCAGTGGGACCCACGGGAGGCAGCAGGACCCACGCAGAGGGCAATCAGCCGGGAGGGAGCCAGCAGCCCTCCGGCGTGGGTGGCCTCGGCAGCGCTTTCTCTGCTCCGCGGCCACAGCTTGCAGGCAGCCACAGGAAAAAGCTAAGCCCTTCTCCATTTATTTTTCTTGCAAGCTGTGTTTTAAATGTTACCCTGAACGGCCCTTTGAAGCAGCACGAGCTGCCTCAGACCTTTCTCTTCAGCTAATTAACACGTGCCGACAACCATGACAGCCCGGTGCAGCAAAGCCGGGAGAGCCCCGAGCAAGCTCTGGCCCAAACCCCACTGCCCAAACCCCTCCACGCCTTGCACAGCCAAAATGCTGTTGACCCTGAAACCAGCAAGTGCCTTTAAGTCATTAATCCATGCACAAGCTTTGTCTTCTGGGTTGGAGCTGCCTATCGTGGACTTGTCTCTCGTAAGAGAGCTTGGGAACACCAGATCTTACTGGGTTTGGAGGGGTTTGGGGTTTTCTGTTAAGAACTGCAGGCCAGGCACTTGTCAGAGAAAGGTTAAAGTGCTTAGATGGTGTTAAGTGGAATACAAGCTCCTCCAGCCCCATGTAGACGGTCTTTTAAAAAGCCCCATCATATTTCTGCTGCGCTCTCGGGCCCATCACTCGTTCCAGGGATGCGAGCTGCTCTCCAGCGACAGCACTTCACCCTTCCCTTGAATGGGAAGTGCACTCCAGCAAAAGAATTGCCATTATCCTCGGTTTATATAGGCAAAATCCAAATGGAAAATGGAAAGAATCAGTTCAAAGGCCGCATGAGACAGTGATAGAAACAAAAGCAGAATCGCAGTCATCGCAAACAGGTGTATGAAAAAATGCAACACAGTAAACGTGCCCCCAGCAGATCACGAAGTCACTCAATCCATCACAGTTAGGATGTTTTGTCACCCATGGCGCACTTGAGACATGATTTGCAGTTGTAAAATCCCGCCTGTGGTTTTCAACCTGTAGGCTCAGAAGTGGCCACACTGAGAAACAAGCCCATCTCCGTTTGGTCGAGAGCCGCTTGAACGGAACCCAGACCTCCCCTGGAAGCATTTTAGGGATTTGCAGATTGTGGGGTTCGGAAATGCTCTCATATCCCTGCACTGCATCACCAGCCAAAGGGGCACCGGGCTCCTTTTGAGGTTACAGATTAATATTTATCCCAAGCAGTAATTTTAAGTTAAAATGTAGCAGCTTTATCTGACAAGGTGAACAGCACGGACAGTCCTCAACTGCAGCAAGTGGATGAGGCGCTCGCCTGCTCTGAAGGAGGATTACGGCCCTGGCCAGCTTCCTTTCCCTCTTGTTAGCAGTTCTACAGGCACCAGGCAATAAATCCTTACAGGTTGGCTCCATAAACCTTTAGCCAGTAAAAGCCTAATTAGGTCAGAGACATACGGTCTTGAGCCAGTAAAAAATTCAACATCAGTGGCTACAATGCTGTTAACCTCACAAAATGCGGCTGCATGACAGGAGCTGCTGGCTGAGCACTGAAAATTGAATCACGTTCAGTCTTCATCAGTAAAACTTTGGCTCTCCTAAGCCAGCAAAGAAGGGAAAAGGCAACACTTCTGCTAATGCAAACGGCATTTTTCTTGCTATCGTATCAACTATGAGCGTGAGGATGGTACAAAAGACACTTTCTGAACAGGCTTTCCCCAGCCATTAAAATAGTCTTAGAGCCCCAAAGCCTTAGTGGAACAGGAGATGGGAAGAGAAGCCAGAAACAGTCAGTACACCTTATGCACTGTCATTTTATAGTTACCGTAACGTAAACCTAGTTGTTGAAATAGAATCTTCTAAATCACTGTGAAGAATTTGTAAGTATTCTCCTTTTTATAAAGAAGAGCCCCCTGTAATCTCAAAAAGAAATTCCTAGGTCTTCATCTCAGCTCTTGACTACCACAACCACAGCTGAGCACCTCTCTGCAGCTTGGCTGGCCTGTTATCCCAGACCCATGAACCACGGGGTGTCGATCCCGCATCCCCACCACATCCCCACTCTCCAGGCAGGTGAGCGGCCTGCGGGAAGCACCACTTGGACCCAGAACTCGTTGGATCAAGGAGCTTCCTAACTCCAGAGACCAGCGGGAGTCCTCAAGCTTGTCCACCACAGTTTAACTTTCATCGCATCTCATTTACTTTGGGCTTCTGCCGAGTGGAAAGGGACTCAAAAGGAGCTGAGCTCTGGGATGAGATGTCTTAGGGAAGCTGCACCAACTTCACCGCAGCCAACTCTTGTCCCTCTGACATCAGCGGACTTTTACCATGAGTTTATATTGCAGCTTGCCATTAACAGCAGCACGAATTTGGGACGGTTTTTTGGCTCAATCCCCTACACCGGCTCTAACAACGCTCACTTTCTCTTTCAGCTGTCCCGGTGACGATGTGTCCATGATCCCTCTGTGCCGTGTTCACAGTTTTGCTGGACACAGCAGTGAATCACGCACCGCCGTCACCAGCTCCATGGGGGATTTCTGAGCAAGTGCAGCTCCATCTCACACCCTGCCCCTACAAAGACTTGCGCAGGAGTGGCACTGTCAGCATTTAGCCCTAATTTGCAGCATTATGGCCCTGTAGTGAACACAGGGAAGTGTCTTTAAAAGGAGACTGCTTTCTAATTGCTTCTTAAAAAAGCCTTTAACATGGACTCTCTTTGGCATGACTCAAGGCTGCATTTCTAAATTCAGTTTCTCCCATGAAGTTTACTCTGGCTGTTTGGTTGGGTTGCATCCACATGCTATTTTTATTTTTTTTGATCACCAAGCCTGTTTACAGCATAGAGGAACAATATGGGAACAGAAATAAAGCTGGGACAGGCCCAAAGGAATGAGACCATTAATGGTATTGCCAGCATCCCTGGCTTGAAGAGCAAGAGGCCCTGCAGCTGTGCAGTGCCTCGGTGAGACTCAGTTCGCTGCTCCCTTCTGGTTATGTGTTTCAAACCTTGGTTGTGTTCAATTTACCCATCATCTGCAAACTTAATACCAAACAGAATGCCTGCATGTCCTGAAGCTGCCAGTGCCATATCTGCGGTACCTTATATTTTTATTATATTTTATTTATAATATTTTCTCAGATAGGAAGGCCAAGGGACTGCCTGTCACAACAACATCACTTTTGGCTTCCTTAAATACAGTAATCAAAGTATTTTGAACAGTAGCCTACCGCTACTGAATACTTTTCTGTCTCAAAATAGACACAAGCCTCCTCCCACCTTCTGCCACGAGCTGCTTGGTCACTCTGAGGTTTTGGTGGTTCAGCCCCGTTCCCTTTGCCACAGGCAGCGAGCACAGCCCATCTGGTTGCTGAGCCTTTGATCCAAGTGCTACCAGCTTATGCTGTGAAGCACGGAGTCAAAAGGACACGAAATGTTAGCGGGAAAGCCTTGAAAAAGGAAATATTTTCTATATTTGCATTTACATTTTTAATATAGTCGTGTTGTCTAGAGGCCAGATTTGGAATGGAAACCAGGAGCCTGGTTTCTATTTTCAGCGCAGCCGCTGATTGCTCTGTGTTGCTGGCAAATCTTTTAATCTCTTTCTCTCTGTTTTTCCCCTCTGTAATAAAGGGATGATCAGACCTCCCCAGCTATGCCTTGTGTGGCAGCATCCTCTGATGAAACACGGCAAGGACGAAGTATTAATAATCATTCCATACAGAAAAGCCAAGGGGTCGCAGGTATTTAAGTACAGTTTAGTTATTCAGTGCTCCTTCATGCATGCACCATGCCTTGATGTTAATAGAAGTTATATATTAATATGGAATGGAAAAGTAGGCCCTTCAGGGCAAAAAAACCCCATAACCAGAGCACCACTGAATAAATACAATATAAAGATGAAATCACTCCAAATACTGAACAAATTGAAAGGCAAGGAGATATTAAAGAGGAGAAACAAAGTCACCCAGCCCTCCTCCCAGCTGGCATCTAAGGGTGGCCTCAGTGCAAAAACGTGGATGAAGGTTGTGTTCAATTTACCCATCATCTGCAAACTTAATACCAAACAGAATGCCTGCATGTCCTGAAGCTGCCAGTGCCATATCTGCGGTACCTTATATTTTTATTATATTTTATTTATAATATTTTCTCAGATAGGAAGGCCAAGGGACTGCCTGTCACAACAACATCACTTTTGGCTTCCTTAAATACAGTAATCAAAGTATTTTGAACAGTAGCCTACCGCTACTGAATACTTTTCTGTCTCAAAATAGACACAAGCCTCCTCCCACCTTCTGCCACGAGCTGCTTGGTCACTCTGAGGTTTTGGTGGTTCAGCCCCGTTCCCTTTGCCACAGGCAGCGAGCACAGCCCATCTGGTTGCTGAGCCTTTGATCCAAGTGCTACCAGCTTATGCTGTGAAGCACGGAGTCAAAAGGACACGAAATGTTAGCGGGAAAGCCTTGAAAAAGGAAATATTTTCTATATTTGCATTTACATTTTTAATATAGTCGTGTTGTCTAGAGGCCAGATTTGGAATGGAAACCAGGAGCCTGGTTTCTATTTTCAGCGCAGCCGCTGATTGCTCTGTGTTGCTGGCAAATCTTTTAATCTCTTTCTCTCTGTTTTTCCCCTCTGTAATAAAGGGATGATCAGACCTCCCCAGCTATGCCTTGTGTGGCAGCATCCTCTGATGAAACACGGCAAGGACGAAGTATTAATAATCATTCCATACAGAAAAGCCAAGGGGTCGCAGGTATTTAAGTACAGTTTAGTTATTCAGTGCTCCTTCATGCATGCACCATGCCTTGATGTTAATAGAAGTTATATATTAATATGGAATGGAAAAGTAGGCCCTTCAGGGCAAAAAAACCCCATAACCAGAGCACCACTGAATAAATACAATATAAAGATGAAATCACTCCAAATACTGAACAAATTGAAAGGCAAGGAGATATTAAAGAGGAGAAACAAAGTCACCCAGCCCTCCTCCCAGCTGGCATCTAAGGGTGGCCTCAGTGCAAAAACGTGGATGAAAAGGAGTGCCAGGTACCAAGAAGGGACACAAGTGGGCCCATAAATGGGTGTTCCCAGTCCTCCATTTTTTTACCCCTCTGGCTTCTTCCTGAGGATGTGTCAAGGAGGTGGGTAAAGGACTGAGCTCCCTAACTGAGCAGATGCTTTGCTGTATCACAGTTGCACATGGAATCAACCCTATAAATTATCCTATCGGTCCCTGCCTGCATCCTCCAGGTCTGCCACATCGCCACTCCTCCTTGCCTCCCGCAGAACCGCCCCAGGGCTCCCTCCATGCAGCCATCCTGTGCCGCCAGCTACCAAACCCTTTCCGGGCTGCTCAGCAAAGCCGCTGCCTTTCGGATCCCTGCAACCTGGTCCCAGCTGGGCTACAGTTTCCTGGGCTCTGCCACATCTTCTCAGCCCCCTGTCTGCTTAATGCCAACTGCTGCACCTCTGGCCAGATGTTACCTGCTCCTCACACCCACCGTCCCCATCACTTGTCTGAACGCTCTCTTGTATGAATGAGCTCAGACGCTGCTGTCAGGACCGGGGGATGAGCAACGCCCTGCTGTTCCTTTCATCTAAGCCACCTTTGCTCATTTTATTTACATGAGCAGCTGCACTGGCAGATTTTTGGGAGGATTTGGGGGATCTTGGCGATGAGCAGTCTGCAGCAGAGATCTCTCCACTGGACCACTGCAGCCGCAGGAGGGTGTGTCTTTAAAACTTTGAGCATCCTCCTAGCTCTGCCTTCGGTCCAGTTATTAAAATAATTTCCAAAAAATCAGTGTTACATAATGTTGTGCAAGTCAAGCTGCTTATTTCTTTGCTCAGCTTCTTGGATCATGCTGAGATAACGTGCATATGCTTTTGGGGCAGAGACCAGCGTGTATTTTAAGAGATGCTTTAGGATCAAGACAGTCACCACTAGCTCGTCACATTTGCTGTTCAGGATTATTGGGCCACAAGTGACCTTTCAGATTCTTAAGACTTGGATTATGAAGGGCTTTATATACTAAACCTAATGACCTGAGTTATAGCCTTAGCATCCTGACAATCAGAACAGGACTATAAGCATTTTACTTTCTTCTATCCACAAACCAGCTTGGGACGGATTTTGAATCCATTTCAAGGGTATGTCAAAGCTGTGCCCGTTATAATGTTGAGTTGCAAGAAAGATCAGATGACCCAGGTAAAGGTCACGTCTGAAGGAAATGGCAGGATTTTCTAGATAAGCCAACTGAGACATCTGTCTTCCTTCCTCTGAGATAATTATTTTCTCATTTCCAAATATTAAAAAAATCACTCTGAAATGGCACATTTTAATCTGTGGGGCTGCAATAGCAGGACACAGTATTTTGCCATTTTCAAATCTCCGCAGCAAGTTTTGTGGGACCAATAATTATTTTCCTGTAACTGGCTGAACTGGAAATACCTTTCAGCTCTCAAACCACCCCCCCCAGGTATCAGCAACTTACAGGGCACCTGGTCTCAAGGCATGCATGCTGTCATTGCCATTTTCAATCAGCATTTACACAGTTCGATGTTACAGTGAAATGAGCTTCCTGTTTAAAATGCCTCAAGCTTGTGCTCTCCATTACCTGTGTCCAGTTGCCCTTTGCCAGGACGGACGCTGGAGCCCGCAGAGCATCCTCCAAAGCGCTCCTGCAGATGATTCAAAACACCAGTGGCTTGCAGCCGTATCGCAGGTCAAAAGTTTAATTTGACCATTAAAGCAATTTTATGAGGTATACAAGACCCGCAGCAGTGATGCAAATAAAGGTTGACTGATGCATTCTGCTGGCTGAAACGCCGTTCTGTTAGCAAGGAAGGGGAACATCGGCACAAGCGGAGCAGAAAGGCGTGCAGGACGTGCTGTTTGCAGAAGGACGGCATTTGTCGCATTCCCTTCGTGCCTCTCTTGGAGTAGCAACCATCTGTAACACTCCTGTAGGGAACAGCATAAACCAGGGCTCACCTGCCACGCTTTCATCTTCGAGCGGGACCCCCCAAAAAACCCCAAACAAAAATGAACTGAGACACTCTGTCTGCTCCGTGTTAACAGGGCAATTCAACAAGACTCAGTATTCTCTCATTAAACAACGTCAAAGATGTACTCTTGATCTCTGTGGTGACTTTTTTCTTTCTCCCTTTGTCCAAAGACAGCTGAAATAATAATAAAAGGATTTAGAAAACAAAGGGGAAACCCCTGGGGTTTTTTTTTTAGAGATCCAATGAATATTTTCTAGGACTGAACCAATCTGTGGAAAGAACCGTCAAGTTCGCTGTAGTTTTCCTTCCAAACACTGTGCTCCGCACTTGGCAGTTGTAGCTGTTCAAAAGAAAGGGAATACCATATAATCAAGGGCCGAGAGCTATTCCATGCCATCGTGCTGCACAGGTGATCATCTCTGAATGAGGTTTATTTAAATATCACAGACTCCGGATCCAGACAGCTACACCTCACCTGTTTCGAAATAAAAGTTACGTAACTTCTGCATTTCTTAACCTTGATGAGCTGTTTTCTTCCTCATCTTTGCTAATTCCCTCAGCTGAACTTTTCTGCCTATCTGTTAAAGCGAGTTATAATCTGCTCAGGAGCTTGTATGGGAAGGAGAGAAGGATGCTGGTGCAATATTCGTAATGCAACCGTCTGCTCACTGCAGATTTTCCATCTCTGAGATGAAACAGCATTATTAAAACCACTGGAAATTAAAATTATCTAACATCATTGTTTCTACGAGCCGCATTTCACCGTGACCGTACCTTCATACCCTTCAAACCACCACAGCCAACTGCATGAGGGGTGGCGTGGTCTCATTAGCAACTCACTAATTTGGCCAGAAAGTGCTCATTTACATGAAGGCACAGCCTAGAGAGCAATCCTCCCGGAGGTGATAGCGTCTGGAAACCCAAAACAAGGAGCAAGGGGAGGTAAATGCACAGACCGAATGCTGGAAAGCACCGACGCACATTTCCCTAGCCAAACAAGAGGCGGATGCTCATGAGCGTTAGCAGAGCACTGATGACCTTTTGTGCGAAGGTTTCTTTTTAGTCATCTAAGGCAGTTTTAAAAGTGCTTGAATGATCTCTGCCACCTCCCCCGATGCCTACAAGTCACACACGCTGTGGGGTGAGGCTCAGACCGGCATCTCTTCCAAGCAAAAGCACCGCTACACATCCAGATGTAAGGGCTGAATTTGCTTGATGAGACATCTCCCCAGGGAAGAGCTGATGGGGACTGAACCCAGAGTCATCTTGGGAAGGAGTTTGGGTTGAATTTTAAGGATAATTCAGTTCTTATGGACCATGATATATTGAGACCTTTAAATTCCCCATGACTTCTGCTATCCTAGCTGAAGTGACAAGCACCAGAAAGCACTTTTTCACAAGAAGATGGATAGTGGAAGCAGATCATTGGGTGCATGGAGATGGTGTGAGTAGAGCTGAGGGCCTAGAAGGGGAGTGTGAGGACTTGCTGCTGGTGAATGCTCCTGCTTACAACAGGCACTGGACGCTTCCAAAAAATTTTGGTAAGGGTTACCAAGGAACAGGCGTACTGACCTGAAAGGCATCATAGCCTACAAAGGGAGGACGGGTACAGGCAGGGCTGTGCAGTCGAACTGGAAATCCGCATTGCCTTCTGCGGCCCTCAAAGCTGCCACTGAAACGGGAGAATTTGGCTTGGGCACAGGCTTCAGATTCATCATGGACAGCACCTCGCGTTGAGCACGATCAGGAGGAGGAGAAGGTAATTTCTGTGATCCTGTGCAGTTTGCAGGACGCAAAAGAAAACTCGAGCACTACGTCCCTGCTGATTGCTTCGCTAACTGAACCAGAGCAGGCGTCTCCTTCGTGGGACTGGAAGCGACCTGCAGGCAGGCGCGGTGGGGTGAAAACGCTTCGTACTTCTGGGGCGAGTTTCAATTTCATCCACAGTAACTTCAACAGCTTTTCCATCACCCATTTTATTGCAATAAGCAGCAGATCGTGGCCAGGGGACTGCGGCCGTCCAGGTTACAGGCTGCTTGCAATGCACGGGCACTCATCGTGAGAAGGGACTGGAGGTCCTTCCCGGGGCTGAGACACCACCAGTGCAGCAAACTGGTTTGATGCTGCCGATGAGCATGCTCAGACACTGGAACTTCACCCAGATTTCGCCTGTTTAACACCCACAGTTTGTACAGAGGGCCCTCCTTACAGTCAGGCCTGGGATTTTCAGCCAGTTTGCCCCCGAGCAGTAACCACAAGTAAGGGTTCAGGGAAGCTCCATATTTATTCTTTCTGGCGTACCATAGTGCCCCGTTAAACAAGGACAAAAGATTTCCTTATGCAATAGGGATGCTATTTGTTATTTTTAACCTGATGGCAGCCAGAATTCGTGCCAGGTGGCATTTTGCCTTAACCAGGCAACTTCAGGAGGCTGCATTCCCGGCGGTCATCCTCGCCCGCTGGTATGCTGGGTGCCCATACATGGTTTCTTGGCTGTCTGTCGTCGTGTCTATCTGCTAGCATATATTTGTGACAGCTCACGGAAATACCGGTCTTATTTAACAAGATAATTCAGGGTGCTGGTCGGTCATTCCCAGGATCCTAAGGAATTTCGGCTTCTACTATCTGTGTGAAATCCATTAAGTCTATTTACACGTATCTATGCTACCAGAGAAACACTACGGCTGTAGCTTAAGCTTTCAATGTGCCAAAATAGCTTTAAAACAGTTTGTTTAGTCAAATTAAGCCCACAGAAAGTAGACAAATAAAATGTTTGCAACTCTCAGCAGCCCAAGACTGAAAATGGGCGCCAAGGCCAAGGGAGGCATTAAGCTGAGCGTCCCAAGCCGCTGAGATCCTGCAGCCTCATGTCTCAAAGTGCTCCACAGACAAACGCTGCTTTCACTTGGCAAGTTCCATAAGCAGCATCGTTGTACCCGATTTGGGCAATTTCATGGAGCTTAGGAAAGTCTGGCTGATACAAAGGATGCTGCCAAAGCCTGGTGTAGCTCTGGACCAGTCCAGGGAAACACTGCATGAACATCCTTCTTCGGGTCCAAAGGAGCTCAACAGCAAATGATGATTTGCACAGTGTCATAGCTCGCTCTAGCTCCTAATAAAGCAAGTGAGAGCGACAGATCCTGTGTCCCAGGGCTTGCAATTTTATAAATACACGTAGGACCATGAGGAGAATAGATTTAAGTTCTCACAGCAAAAGGCTACATGATATTTCAATTAGCAGCAAACCTCCTTTAAAAAATCTGAATAACTAAAGCTAACAGGAAATGTAATTCCACCTTCCCATGAATAGAAGGGTAACTGGTAATCTTTAATTACGTACCCACATAATTTAGGGGTTTTTTGCTTGTTTGCTTCTAACACAATCCCCGCTCATTCAGTCTCCAGGCTGGAGGCGCAGCAGTAGAATTTGAATTCTTCTGGCCATTTATATACATGTGACATTTCTTGACCATTAAGCATTTGATTTTGAAACCCATTTAACTTTTTGACGTAGGTGTTTTCGTGGGTTTTGTTGGGGAATGCCAAAAATGTTCTGCATGGCGGGGGGGAATCAGTAAGAGCAACTGTATGACTGCTCTGTTCTTAACCAAAGGGCTCTCCCTCTGTGTCTGCAACAGCAGCCAAACTTTCTTAGTAGCACAAGCTTCTTATTCAGCTTTGTTTTGACAAAGAAAGATAAACCACTGTTTTGCCTTGCCCTTCCCCCACTATTTACTCATTAGTTTCATTTAGTTTGGTATTCTCTGCTCCTTGTAGGAGAAAATAATATTTAAAAAAAAATAAATTCTTTTTTACCATATTAAGTTGTTGACCATGCATGTTCTTATGAAGAATTTAAAATAGAATGTAATCATAAATCACTGCTAAAATGAGCTTGTCCTGCAAAGGCAAGGACATTTACTTGTGTCCTTGTATGACTGGAATCACTGTAAACAACTAATATTCTTATTTGCGGGGACAGAAATAACGAGCTCATTCAGCGGTGCAGAAAGGAAGACATAAAAGGAAACCAAGGACTAAACCAGAATAAGCCACTGGAAAGTTTTATGTCAACAAAACTGGATTTAAATTAAGTAACATCAATTCAGTATTCTGACTGTAAATGAATCAGAACATTAAAATATGTTTTAAAGGGAACATTTGTGATGAAACACCCATGACTAATTCCTATACTAAATGAACAGGAAAGTTCCTGCTTATTTCTTCTGTGCAGGATCAAGTCCACACAGCAAAGTTATTTCTCTAGCTTTAGTACTACTTTGTAGACCTAAATTTTGAAAATGAGAATAGCAGCAGAACTGCAGGGAGAACACCGAATAAATGACTTACCAGTGATACACACCGGAAAGTACGGAACTGATGACAGTTAGAGGTCGCATCATACTACATTCACGTGAAGGAGTAGAATGAAAATTACACAGACAATTTCCACTCTTATGTTTTCTAATTTTCTGAGTGCTTGACTTGGTAACTTAAATCTCTTTGATGATTGTTTTTTTCTGACACCGATTTGCAGAAATGCAACAACTTCAACGTTCGTTACTTCGCCTTACTCAGTGGCAAAAGTTTAAAAAAACTCCAACAAAATAAACCCAAGCTCAAACCAACGAAGTACATTTCTAAGCTATTTGAAATGATGGGAGATGAGTCAAGCGTCACCCTGCTTTAAAATCAATAGAAACACAGCAGAGCTATTCTCCAGGGAGAGGAAATAAGGAAATAAACTACACGTTCAACAGCTACGATACACCCTTTCCAAATAAGAACACAGAATTCATTTACCCGGTAATCTTACCACAGTGATAACAAATTAAAATTGTGGGCAGGCGGCAGAGAACCAAGATGATATACAATCCCTGGAAAGGATCAGCCAAATTAAAGGGAACTTCTTACATTGTCAAATTTTGAGTAATTAGAACTTCCATTAGAGGCACAGCTCCAGCTTTAAGCAATTCTAAGTAATTAATGTTCCTTTATTTTGCCTAGAAGTCCTGACTTCAGCATTCTCTTAGGATAGAAATTCTTCTAGCCAGAGCCACACAATACAGATTAACTCAACTAGAAGACAATTAGAGTAGGCAGATGAAGATGCAATTTGTCAGTCTGTACACACTGTTACTTCTAGCCTTGGACGCAGTTTTTATTAACACAGCAGACTGATTTAAATGGAGGCAGAGACACAATTTTGTGCTATCTGTATCCATATGATTGCCTAAGCTACAAGCAATGCTGAGATTTGAAAATTCTACATGACCAAATGACCAAACAAAGTGCATGAAGTGACAGATTGTATCTCCTGTACAGCTCTGACCAGGTACAGGAATTCAGTAACTGATTATACACTTAATAATTTAAAATGCATCGTTCAAAATATATGGTGAAGGAAATCTTGCTACACTTATTCATCACCCAGTGTAAAACCTTAAATTAAAAGCCAAGCTGAGCAGGAAGCAGAAGCTGGCCTGGTGGCTAGCATATGGAAAAGATGGAATCTGATTGCATTTGCATGCTGTGTTGGGTCAGCTGCCTGGGTCCTCACAATCTTGTCTTTAAAATGGGCCTAGCAATACGTATCTCCCAAAAATGTGTTTGGTTTTGTGTCTGGTGAGTGTTTTGAAGAGGACTTGTTTGCCAATCAGCTGAAGATTCTTGAAGAAAAGGGGCAAAATAAAAAGCGAGATGTAATTAAACGTCCTTTCCTATTTGCACTTATCAAGTATATGACAACACTTTAACTATTTCATACTGAGCTTTGAAACCCAAGACACACAGTAACAATACAAAGCAGAAGTTTTACAAGCCTTTTACACAATTTCCAGACACCACTGATCCTTGAACAGTACCACACACCAAGAGACATGGGGCAGAAAGCATCATACTTCACTTTCTTTACCAAACACAGCCATAGCAACAATTACCTTAGTTTTCAGCTTCTGAATTTTCCATAACTGCAAGAAGCAGAGGCCAAAGACCATGTCCTTCACCCCATAATTGGTAGCACTGCAGGGAAAGCTGGAGCTGCAGCTGAGGAAGCGGAGTGCAGAGCAGGACCTCCCTCGCGGAGGGCTATTACCGCACTGGTGAGAGGCTCGAGCTGTTCTTTTCCAAATGTTATTTTTCACATGGACTCCAGATCGGCAGGCCTTATGTGCTTTTAATATTCATTGATAGAAAAAGAAATATGACATTCTTGATCTACAAAGCCTCCCTTCTCATAGATTTGCATATGGCCAGCACCAAGGTCCAAGAAAGGCAAATCTTGCCAAATCTGTCAAAATCATCAAAGGTTCACATCTTTTTGCCCGGATCTTACCTTTACAATCCCTTTTACAAGTCTCTTTCAAAATATGGTTCCAATGTGTTTGTGCTTTTAAGCTACAAGGTATATTGAGTGCACAGTGAGGACCTACATTTCTGTGTGACAGAGAAACCTAAAGTGGTGATTTTCAAATATCTAAGGGAGAACACAGAGTCTTCTCTGACACCAAAAATGCAATCAAAGTCACAGAAAGACACTGAAGACTTCATCCCTGAGAAATTCTTACTTTTCCTGATGGAAAGAAAAAAAGTGTCAGCTTCTGCTTGGAGTGACAATAGTCCTTCTCAGCTGCGTATTCTCAGACATAAAATATAAGAACCAAAGATCTTTCACTAGTTCTCTTAACGCCAGTATCGCTTCTTTTTATTACAGACACTTTTCACCAACTTTTGCACCGGAAGCTCAGTTTTATACAGCTTTGGGCCTCAGAAAGACTTCGCCACTGCATGCATCTCCTGCAGCCCCCATCCAACTGTCACCCCATGGTACAGGACCAGCACTGATGGTGCTGGTATAGCACCAGCTGCTGATGAACCACCAGCAGCTCAATGGAGAGGGCTGCTGCTGCATACTGCTCGCTGTTGTGTTAAGCTCCATTGCAGATTACTGTGTTAGAGCAGGGCATACTGGTCTCAATTTTTTTTTTGGCTGCAAACATCATCTTCAAGACGTCAAAAAGCATAATTTATTTGTTACTGGCAATATATTTCATACTTTTAAAGATTTGTAGTAATCCATGACTGTGAAGGCTGTCGAAACCACTCAAATGCTTCTTATTGAAAAATTAGGCCTGCATATCCATAGATCCTCCCCTCCTTCACCCATCCAAATTAAAGCCGTAATTCCCAAAGACAGCCACTCTTCTAAAACACTACACATCTCATATAGTTGTTATTAATAAAGTATGAACAATGTTTGCAGAAACATTAAAGAATCAGGTTACGAACGCTGTCTGAACACAAGTGTTATTAAATCAGCCGATCATCCAACTTTTGAGTAATTAATGTCCTCGGTTTTTACTTGAAAGCCTCGTTTTCAGCGCGTTCATAGGAGACAAATGTCCCACGTCAAAGCAAATGAACACAAATTAACTCTTTTGGATGCCAATTACAAGAAAAAGATGCAAATGCAGCATTGGCAGGCTAGATACAGAATGTTGCAGCACAGCACTTCTCATTGTAGGCTAAGTTTAGGTACAATCAGATGATTTCACTACATATGGTCAAAGGATTTGATCTGTTCCCATCTGTGCATTATCTGAATATCTAAACAATTGCCATAAAGCATTTGAAAACCTTAAAATATAAAAGGAAAACTACCAAAGCTGATGGTATCTCCAGATCACTGCATGAAGTACTAACAAGCAACTGTGTTATACAACCAGTGTTCAACAGACTGAAAACGATCTTTCCCAAATCCAAATGACATACTTCTAAAGCTGAAAGTGATAGATTACAGCTGGCTGAGCAAGCACTGTACTGTACGCTCATTTTAAAAGCCACCATTGTAAAAGACCCTCCAGGCTTTTCGTTGGTTCCTTTGCTCTTCTTATTAAGAACTGCAAAGCTCTTCTTATTTAACAGTAATTACATGGGGAGGTGGAGAAAAACTAACAAGAGAGGTTTATTTTTCTAAAGATATGCAGTACATTATTTTTAATCAAAATAGCATGTCTATGGAACAAATATGGTATTTTTATTTCAAATAAAAACATGATAAATATTTGCAACTGGAAACAATTATGAGTACAAAATCTGAAAATTTAATTTTAGGATTCTTATTAGAAAATATGTCTTTACAACTAATTTATAGTATCTGTATAACACATCCTACCCTTCTCTCCACCAGACAACCATTAAGACACAAAAATACCCTCAGGACAGCAGTTGCAGAACTTGTCGTATGCGCTCGCACTTCTCCAGCAGGTTTGGGTCTTCTGCATTGGAACCATCAAATTCCTTCATAAAAGCTTCAGCTTTCTGCACAGTTAAGTCTCGCGCACTACCTTGAAGGCCTTGCAGATAATCCAGTAGAATTGTGAAATACTTGTCTGGAACCTTTAAAGAAGAAAACAAGGAAGCAATAAAACCTGCTTTATTTTCTTCTCTCTCAGTACTCATTCACAATCTTGTCAACCCATCACCTGAAAGATAATTAGGGGAACTGCATGGGCTTTTGTGTTTGCCAATGCCCACCTCTGAGGGGAAGTGTTTCTTGCCAAGGTTCAAGCTGCCGGGAGGGATGGACCATGGCGAGAGGACTGTCATGTGCTCAGATGGGCAAAGCATCTGAGAGGAAATTCTAAGCAGATGTGAAAATGCTGATCAGCAACTGCAAACACTCCCTTGACAGTGAGCTCAAGGCTGCGAGGGTTATTGGGAGGAAAAGAACCACTAGTCAAATCCTGCTTTTGGAAATACGTATGCAAACCTTGCTAAATTCAGTGAGAACTGCATGCACAAGTATGAGGAAAGAATTTTGCTGGAATTACCCTTACCCCTACCCAAAATTATTTGTTTGCTAAGATGAGATATGCACCATCAAGCACTTTGAGACAATGCTTATACAAAGGAATAGAACTTGAAAAACAAATTGAATTCAGACATAAGGAAATACTTTTAGATCAAGCTGACTACAACTGATACGCTCTACTGACGTGTCTGACATTAAAAGCAGTTTAGTCACCTACAGTTGCATTACCGCCATTTCACTCCCTTTCTAATTAACCAGTCATAGGTTAAATTTGAGCTTATCTGGTACAACATAGAATTCAAATGATCATTACATTAAATAATCTTGGCAACAACCTAGCAAAGACTTCTGAATGATTTATTTAGCATTTCAAACCAATGTATTTTCAAAAGCATTAGGTGAACAGATCGACATTGAAGCAGATCTTAACTTTATGTTGTGTATCTGTGGAACAGGTTTCAGCCAATAAGGGAATATTTTTGCTGTGAATCAGGAGATGTGAAAATGACCTAATCCTGCAAATATTTTTCTCCATGTTTAACTTTACACATGTAACTTTAAAAGGCATACTTGACATGAGTCAAGTTAAACACATACGCAAGTATTTAAAGGACTGGAGACTAATTATTCGAGGGCTGTTTCTATTCTGCAAAGTATCAACATTTCAGAGAAGACAGAGCTTCAACAGATACTTAATTTACAACTTATTTCTCCATCGACATTTGGCAGCATAACTTTGATCACTAAAACTTCTATCACTCCAAAAGAAGAGGAAGAAAGAATATTCCAACACTGCCTTCATCAATCAGGGATATTACAAAGTAATAAATCAAAACTGAAGTCTGCATTCAGCCTCATAGCTTATATATGGAAAACCTTCTAATTCTTCACACAAACACTCTTGTGCTAAAGAAACAATACAGATACAAAAAAATATTAATTTTACAGTGACTAACACTGAAATGGATGATATATGAAGTGCTGCTATAATATACAAATCAAACACGTTTAAACACAATAATAAATGTCTGCATTTTTGAAAGCTTCTTACTCACAATAAACTGGTACTAATAACACGACAAAAACATTCAGACACAAACAATTTCAGCATGGCAGTGCTCCTTTAACGCAGATGCTCACTACCAGGTTTTTAAAGCTCAGCAACATTTCTATGCTTCAAACCTTAGCCAAATCATCTATATAATTTACACCTCTTGTTCCCAGACCTCGTGGTATAGTCATACCCCACTCTGCGGAATTACAGTTATTATTATACCATTTAAGCAAAGTGTTTGAAGAGGCAATTAAAAGCCTACTCTAAACTTAGAAATACTATGTGTGCAGACAGATATGTGGCTGCCTGAAGCCTAGAAAGCATTTAGCATTTGGCCCTAAGGATAACTGCTTGAGTGTGCAAAGAGTCTGATTTTTTTTCTTTAATACAGCTACTAGGTTTATTTCAGCAGGCGCTTACAATACATATCATGTAGGCAAGAGAATGTATTTTTCCTCCTAACTTACACTTAAAATAGAGCCATAGCAACAACTAGACAACAGGACATAAAAAGTGCCAGCAAAAAGTTAATGAAATCCAAATTTTAATTCTTAAAATACAGTAGCACACGAGCTAAAATTTCAGAGATACTTGGCGAGGTTTTACAAGGAGGAACACAATCCTTCCCTACGATCAGCCTGAAATTGGATATCAAGATCTCCCATCACGCCTCTAGCAAGTGGAAGTGATGCTTATGGGTTTTTATTATTATTCTTTTCTTAAACTCTTTTGACCTTTTTCTCCCTCACACACCAACCTTGCCTCTGTTCTAACGAGCTAATATGCACTGGAGCTGACTAATATGGAAACATCCCAAAGTGAAATAATTACCATCATTGGGAAAAAGGGAGGAAACACTACAAAATAGTAAAAGGGAAAGAACAGTTATCACTTTTAAAATTATACCATGTAACTCAAGAGTTTCCAGACTTTTTAGACTTGCAGATGCCCATAAATTTACAAAGCAAATACAGATATCTGCAGCGTGAACTTCAGCGTTCTGCCACCAAGCTTGCTTTTCTCAGATACCTCCTGAGGAAGCTTCAAAAACCCCTCCAGGGCCTTGCAGTCCAGAAGCTGAAGACAGCTGATATAGTTACTTTCTAAAAATGCTGTGTCAGATGACAAAGACCAACAAATGATCTAGTGTTTATTTTATACTGGATCCTGAAGAAGTATATATGCCGTAGGTATACAGGCTTGGGTTGGAAGCTGTCAGCCAACCACCAGATGGACTTTAAGGGGACTTAAAAAAAATACTCATGTTGCAAAAGACTTTAAAACCTCAGCTTTTTTCTTACAGAAAGAGGCCTATCAGTACAGGAAATTCAATTCACTCCTTTGCCTGCCTTTTCAGTAGGCATCCAAATGACACCATGAGATCAAAGATGTGGCTTAGGAAGGAAGGAAACTCATGTCTCCTTTTGTATTTTAGTCATGCTTGGATATCCAACGGATTTAATTCTGTAATGTACAGGAAGTTGAATTTGGGTATAAAAATATATTCAGAAGAAGCTCTTCTGCCCTCCCTACAGTCCCGATGAAGAAAGAGACTTCATCATATGCTTAATTATAAGCACTTCAGCAGTTCTAACTTTACTGAATCTGGATGCAGATGTTAATCATTATCTAAAGCTCATATTCAATGCATCTCTGATTATTAAACTACAAAATATGTTAATTTAAATAAGTCATAGCACTTTCATCAGATTTTAAAAAAAAAAATGAAGTTTTATTTCAGCATTGAGAAATAAGGAGTTAAGCTGTGTTTTGATACATAAAACAAATAGCACTTACAGTTAATTATTTCCCAGTATATTTCAACACAACCCCCAAAGTAAACAGGTAAAGAGTAAAAAACATCATTCTGCCTGTAAAACAATTTCTAGGCAGCTTTAAAGAGCATAACATTGATTTTGGAAGGCTGATAAAGACTTTTAAAGGAGAAACTTAAAAATAGAAGACAGTGCAAATACCCTAGATATCTACAAGCAAATTTGTATTCTGCAACTAATCTTTTTAAAGTATTGCACTGCGTGAACATTTTTGCTTTCATGAAACTCTGCTTTTAATTATCTGGTTCTCTAGAAGTATTTTTAATCATAAAGGTAACACCCTATGTCAGGTGATTGGCTTAAGAGCTGCTGAGTAATTTGGGTCAGGAAGACTGGTATGCTTAAATGCTTAAGTGCACACAAAAAATCAGCAAAAACTAACTGAACGTTGACTAAATGAATCAATAAGTAAAGCACTGTGCAAATGGCTGGATGTTTGTTCTACTACACAACAAAATGAATGACCTGAAACCCCCATTCAATACCACAATGGTCAGACGCTTATTGGAAATTCAATCTATGTTGGTTTTTTAAGTTATGAAATGAATGGATTTCAGTAATGATGCAAGCCTAGCTTCTGGTTATACTTTATGTTTTTTAAAATCAACATCAGGTTTCACTTATATTTTAATGAGAAAGCTATTTTAACATCTTGGCAATATGGCTGTACATCTTATATTGAGGCAGAGATATCTGAAGCAATGTAAGAATCATGGTTTACAGTATTGGGTTCCACATTTAGAACTTCAAATTAAGGACAGGACTCAAATTCTCTTTATATAAAATATTAATCTGCTCTATTTATGCTTGACATATATCAAATATAAAAATCTAGCATACACAGGAAAATTATCAACAATAAAATAGAAATACTAATTACAAGCAATTAAAATGATTCAGCATTTTGGTTAAAACCAAAGTAACTGATTCATAAATTATTAAAAAATTATTATAAAAGTGCATGGCTAGTACCAGCAACTTTTGGTTAATAAAGAACAGCTATAACTATTGTATAAAACTTTGTGTCATATTTGTTAAGAGAAAAAGCAGCGTTAATACAAACCTTCTCTTTATCATACATGTTCCAGAGAAGCCAGGTTTGTCTTTTCTTTTGAAACTTCCATTCTTCTGGGTTTTCAGACCAGCTGTAGTAAAAAAAAAAAAAAAAAAAAAGCTTAAATGAAGTACTGTGTGATTGAAACATTCATTATTCATAAAATATTTCCTACAATTACTCCAAGTGACTTTGTATGCACAACATGGAGTTTTATGACATTGTGTGAAAGAGATAGTAGCACGCATTTTGTACAAGTGGCAAAAAAGAACACAGGAACGGCTACCTGGCTTCTCTGCAAAAAGATTATAGGAAGACATTATGGCCAAGAATGTTATGACTTTTCATCAGAAAGCACCAATTCTTTAATGTTAAAAGTCCAGTCCCACCCCTCAGCTTTGACCAGTCCTCTATGAGAGGTCATTGCCCTCATTTGACCCACAACAACAGAGCACCCTAAATCCTTACCCCAGCTGCAGGACCACCTGAGTATTTGGGGAGGTGGAGTGGATGAGGAATCAAGTCTTGGTTTCAGAAAGCTGATGTTTCACAATAAATTCATATGAAATTAAGCAGTCTCTAAAGGACTGGAAGGAGCGACTCATGCTACAACGGTCACCTCAGCAATGGCTGAAGCCCATCACAGATGACTGTTCCACAGCTGAGAAAATTCATTCTTCAGGAGCATATGTTTTAAGGCTTGGATTTGTCTAAAGGTGTGACTTAAATATTGATGTTTACAGGATAGAAAAATGTTTTTTATGTCTCGCTCTCCCCCAGGAATTCTGATTCCAATATTTAGCTCAACTTCAGGCTACTTCAATACTGCTTAAACTGAGCGGGTAGAACAAATGATTAACATCTGCAAATGTTCTTTGACTATTTAGCAAATGCATTTTAAATATGCGAAATTTTAGCTGGGTTAAAACTGCACATTTATGCACGTCATGAACATTATTTTAAAGCTAGCATATTATGTTTTAGATGAAGAAAGAGACATTTATCTCTATGAACAAATGAGCAAACGAGCAAATCTCACTATAAAATAAAGACTGCTTTTTGAAAGGATCTACTTGAAAATTAGCATCTTAACATGTACAAAATTTGTCAGTACACTGAAATATCATTTAAAGATCCAGAAGAAAATATATGAGGAGAAAAACCAGAAAATTTTACACTTATTTTTCTCTAAAGAAAAACACGTCTCAGAGGGTAGCATGCAAGATGTTCCAGCTTGTTTTACACAGCAACAGAGAGCACAGAAATCAATTGAAAAGCCAGCTGGGTATGAGAATTAGTATTGTTTAAACACTGTCAAGTCTAATAAAGCAAAAGAGTCTTCATATTTGGTGAATGCTGCCCCAGCAAATACATTGTTCAGTCAATTCAATGAAATAGAAAAAAACAAGACCACAAATTTGTACAGAAGGGTTTCATGGAAGCTTCTGCAGAAAACCCAAAAGAAAAAAAATATTGTCTTGATTTTCAAATTCAGGATAAACAAAAAGCAGCAATACCTCATTACAGTTATCCCTAGCGAAATTCAATTAAAATGTCTATAAGCAACATATAAGGTAAATATCAAACAGATATCAGTAAACCAGGAAGGATGGACAAAACACTAATAACCACAATATATCATATTTTACATGCTCAAAATTACATCCACAAATGAGCTGATTTAGAGGTCTCTTTTGGGACACTGTCAATGAATAAGTAAAAGTTTGCAGAACAAATACTGCACAAGGACAGGAGCCCAAAAGCTGACTGCCAACAGTTACAGAATCAAATTAAAAATATTATGATGGGGCAACCATCCTTCTCCCATCATAACCAAACTAGAAACCAAAGTACTTGCAATATAAAGATCATTCAACGCCTGGTGTCACTTGCCTTCACAGCAAGATGCTCAACAGGACGACAACCATCAGAACTACACCACCTGTGATGCCAACAGAATGAAGTAAAAAAGGCTTTTCTTGTGGGTGTAGTTGGTGGGGCAAACTACTTGCTCATTTGTACCCAATTTCTCTGTTTGCCAGACAAACACAGTAGCTTCTAACTGAGAAACTGGAACTTCTGCAGGAAGTGACTGAACTTCTATTACTCCTTAAAAAAAGAAGATGACAATAATGGTGCTTGCTGTTAAATGAAACCCATTATTTTATAAAGCTCATCCTTCTGAATGGTTACCTGGAAGATGTTATAGGAAATACTGTGTATTTTCACAGCACGAAGAAGAAGGTAAGTTTAAAATTCTTTTTATGTTAAATAAGCCTGGAAACAGTTTACGCTATAATCTTTGCAAGGTGACAAGAACAAGCTGAATGACAGATCTGCAACCGCATCCTGTGAAAACAGTCCCTCTTCTAATGAAAACCTTTAACACATGTTTTTATTTCTTTAAACTACACTATGTATTTATACATAGTTATACATTGGTTAGACACACCACACAGTACTCTGAATATTTTATTCTCTGCTAATTTTACGTTTCTGTCACTCACGCTATCACCTGAGTACTGTCAGGCATTAACTTGAAAAATACAGCCTGATTTCACTGATCTCCTATAAAGCTATAGGATGTTAAAATACCTTTATTACCTAGTTTATAAACAACTGAGACCAACAAATGAGTGCACTATAAGGTTAATTGCTCTTATTAGCCTATTACCAAAACCATATGCTCTCTGCCACACGTTAAGGCAAGCCGTCATACCCCTGCATCTAAGATCCCACACGGACTTTTGCTTTAGTGAATTCTCTTGTAGAAACAAACAAAAGTTTCAGCTGGACTTCCTGAAAGGTTTCACTCCATATACACCATAATAATTCATATAAACAACAAATACTTTAATATAATCAACCACACAAAGTATGTTTGTGCCCATTATAGTGCTGGAGCCTCGCAAACCATTTCTTTTGTTTTGCATGCTGTCCTATAATAATCAAATGCTAAATGAGTATGGTTAAAAAAGCAGTATTTTCCTTAATAGACTACGGGTGTATTCATATTTTCAGAAAATGCTCTCGTGTTTTTAACTGGTACTCTATCTACGGATGCATCAATTCCTGCTTCTGCCCCTCGAGGAAAATGGTCCTTCTCTTGACCTTAATTCCTATCAAACTGTAGCCAAAACACTCAAGATAATGGATGCACAATCTTTAAGAAACATAACGTGGCAGTTGCTCCCTTTAATTGCACCACACCCCCCCCAGCAGTTATTAAAATAAAACCTTTCCACTGATTCCTATGATGGCTTTTTTCCTACTGCTATGACAGCTTTAAAACCTATGGGAAGTCTCGCTCTTTTATCAGAGTGACATAATTAGTACATTGTTAGAAATGCTCAGCTTTTAAACTACAAAACTTAGAGCTCTGTAACACAAGAGTGGTCTGATTTTGCTGTTTATATGCAGATAAGCTTCCTTGACATAATACAGCAGTAGAAAAGGCTTTTCCTTTGAGAGATTAAATATACAGAGTAAGACCAACTACATTATAGTTTAAAAAAACCTTTTTGTAGACAATCACAATCTCTTTCCCAGTTTGAATTCATTTGGTGGCCTTTAGGAGTATCTGTGTCCAGATCTAATATAAATTATGGAATTGGATGAAAAATATACATGTATAAACCACATATTTTTCCAGTATGCCCAGGGCTAATTTCCAATATATTGTACAAACACTAATTGCCTTCTTTACACAGTTAATGTTTGAATCTTTCTTAAGAGCTCTAGCTCAATGAAAAAACACATTGGTTGACTTTAGTTAAAGAGAACTTTTATGTTTGTGCAAATGATCTTCCTAAATGCCTTTGAAATTGAAGATACAGAGGAAATGAATCAAATTAATCAAGCAGCTTAGGGAGTTTTACATTTGGGCTTTTGGTTTTTAGCATGACAGTCTCATGTAGAAAAGCTGCCTGAGATTCTCACTGGTCTATCTCATGAATGACATTTAGTCTCTACATTAAACCAATCTCACACAAATCTATTCCCAAAACATGGCTGAGTTGTACTTTCCAAGCTGCACATCACAGATGTAATTTGCCTTTAAAATCCTTACCCACCTCCCTTCTTAACACTGTGACAGAAAATAGGACATTTTCTGAGCATGGGCAGCATAAGCAGACAAACCAAAGACTACTGGTAGCATCCATGGCAGAGCACTCTCTGGGATGTCCCAGCAGAAAGGGAAGGGGAAGGGAAAGTAGTCAAATTGCTTCCAGAAGCACAGTAAGAGAAAAACATTATTGTTACAAATTGGATTCAGGAAGACAACACAATGCATCTGCTTAAAATACCGGCCAGGACAAAACACTGAAGCTGTCACAATTACAAAATAACCTTCTATATGTAGGAAAGCATTATGCTGAGGAACCAACCATTTTATTCATTCATCTGAAAAGATTATTGGGTGGAGGACAAGTCTTAAGAAACCAGGAAGAAATAAAGACGTGACTGTCGGAATGGGAAGTCGGCTCGGAGGAACAGTGGAGTCTCAATATGAGTATGGTCGCTCTCCTTTATTGCGCAGCTAACAAAAGCATATATAGGCAGAAAACAATAACATACACACACGTCACACTGTGGTTGGTAGAATGCCACTACACACACGCCTCCATCGCTACCGTGATTGGGACAGATCACCTGTCCATGCGGAGGGGCTTCTCCTTCTCTTCCGGTCATAGTTCCGCCCACATCCGCTTAAGAGCAGCGGCTGGCGAACGGGACTAAGGCGTGCTCATTCTCACTCAGCCACTCCTCCACACGTGACTGCTGAAAATCTTCCAGAAGACAGGAGAGCACTGTTTCATGTGAAATGCAAGGGCATCTGCACATAATTTTGGGCCACTGACTGCCCAGCCCACCTCTGATACACCTTCCAGCCTGGATAGCTATCCATGGTAGAGCAGACTGTCACCAAATTTAGATTTCTCCAGCAACAGCCCAGGCTTACCATCAGGGAATTAATTTGAAAGGTTTCTCCACCCCTGAGGACCAGGTCAATGTGGAGCCTCCTCTTTTGGTCCTGTGATTTACCATGAGGACCCTTATGCCTTATTCTCTCAAGCTTCACTGAATCTCAAAGGACGGACAAATCAACAGATCTGGTTGATTACACCATATTCAAGGCTACATTGAAAAGATCTACTGAAAACATTAAATGAGTATACTGCCAACACTGTACAGGAATTGCCACATTCTTCTCACCCCATTTATCTGGGTCCTTTTCTGGTTTGATCCACTCAGTTATTCATCACCCTGAAACCTGTCTTTAAGGTTCACCTATGTTCTTCTACATGCCCCACATGGAAGGATGAACAGAAGTTGCAGCACGTGATTAAGGCTTGCAGGAATCAAGCACTTTATTCCCCAAGGATTCTGCAAACAGTGCAAAAGGTATCATTTTGGCACTCACTGCCCTATCTGTAAAATGTGGATAACAGGTGCTTCCTCAATAAAGAACAACCATACTCTAAAATATTCCCTTAAAGATATTTAAAGCCTTGCTGAAACACTTGGCACTCAAGTGATTTGCTGTTAATATTTCACAATGCAATACATACAATAGCAGTGACTTTAAAATACCATGCAGTTATGTTTAAGGCAAGCTCACTGCCCTTTTAAGTCCTGAATTTGGAAACTCTGCACACTGTTATCAAGTCAGTTCAGGAGTGACTGTAATGCTACACATGGCCAACAGGTGAGCACGGGAACCCAGCACCTCAAAGAGGCTCCCTGGAACCTCTGGAAGCAGCATGGAGGGAGCAGAAATTTGGCATAAGCTCGTTCTTGTGAGAGAAGAGCCATTTTATGGATGGAGGTTTTATATGGATATATAAAAAATATATGGATGTGGATGGAAGTTTTATATATGCCCTACAGTGCACATAGTGAAGTAGGAATAATAAATTTTTGTCCAGTCATAACACATACAATTATTTAAAGGGAAATGTAAAAGTGTTTATTTTTATTGGGGGTATTCAGAGTTTCTTCTATTTCTCTCAGGGGCACTTAAAACTAATTTACTTTTAAAATGTCTGTCTTTGTCAATACCTGCATGCCCAGAAAGCCGCCTTGTGGTGTTTCAGTGCTCAATGCAAGATAACAGGAAATCTCATTTCACGTGCATGCAATGCTGATTTTCCTCATTTGGAAAATTTAAATTCTAAATAGATTTTCAAAGACTTGACTGAAATGGCTGTAGTTAAAATCACAGATACACTAATCTGTGGCAGGACTCAAGATACAGACGTAAGAGAGAGTCACAGACTTTATTTTTAACTGTTTTTCTCGCATCATGGATGACTCTGTTTATCTCCTAACTCCAATTCCTGGAGAAAGTTAATATATTTATACTGATATTCTCAAATCCAGTTTGGAAGCTAATTGAATTATGACTGAGATAAAAGTTTTCCTTATTTTCCTGGAAGAGAAGAAGAGACACTAATGAAGCTCTTTTGCCAGAAGAAAACTTTCTAAAATTGTCAACAGATTTTAGAATCAGTGCCACATTTTTGGTTGAAAATCCTGGCACCATTTCTCAATCTGTGGTTTAAAAAACAATTTTTAATATATTCTTCCATCTGGTTTAGATGCAGGATAATGACTAAAACTTGTGAAAATGCGAGGGGAAGAAGCTTTTTTTTATTTTGCTTTTTTTTTTAAAATTTAGAAATCACACATGCAGGAAGAAATAAACGTGCTTTTTAGTGTCACATTTTTGTCCTGATGTCCAATATAGGGACAGATTGTACCTGATTGTATCTGTACAGCAAACTACACGGGTCAGAGAAATTTCTTAGAAAGTATTTATAAAGGAAAAGGAAAGGGCCTTTGTGCCTTAAAGCAAAACTTTGATGAAATCTACATAAAATGTTTATCACAGCATATCTTTTATTATATGCACTTTTATCACTTGCCATTGTTTGTAACATTTTTGTATTATGTTTGCATCCTGAAGCTTCAGCCAAGCTAGAAATCCCCTTCCTCCCCCACTACAGGCACTGCTCAAACGCAACATGAGACATTCCCTTGAAGAGCTTCGAGTATAAACAGATGAGACAGATGATAAGTGGAAAGGAAGGTTGACCCAGAAAATTGCAACAATGCCTCAAAATCATACAGCAGGTCACCAGCAGAGCTCATCTCTCATATATGGTACAACACACGTAGGGCATCTTACCGTGATTCAACTTGTCAACTTTTCCTAGACACCAACCTACCTGCAAATGCCACCAGCATTGCACTGGGAAAAAAACATTTTCCTTTTTTTTTTTTTTAATTCTTTTTCTAGTACAATTATTTAGTTCTTGGTATCTGTATTAGCCTGCCTGCAGCAAAACTGCATTTTGATCTGAAAATATATACAGCAGTAATAATATGCTGAGAGCTTTCTGTTGTTTTCAGTAATAACAAAAAGGTCAGCAGTAGGCTTGAAAGACGACAGTTAATATTACTATATCACTAAGCTAAACATGTTTTTTATTTTACATACATTCATAAAAAACAAACAAAGCAGGAGTTGAATTATCACAGAAGAAGAATAAAAACCAGAATTTGAGCCCTTCCAGCCAATCTGTTCTGCTCCTGCAAGGAATATACAACTAAGTGCTATCCCAACGCTGCGCTGAAGTCCCATCTCCTCTCCAGATGTCTATCTTTTCTTGCACTTAATTCTGGTCATACTGGTGCCCAGACCAGAAATAAGGGAAAGGAAAAATGAAAACAACTGTTATGCCTCCCTCCCATGAAGAGCATCCTGGGGGGTACGAGGAGATAAAGAGGGCCCCATAGTCTGTATGAAAATAATGTAAGAAACCAGCTGCAAGTAAAATCGTTTCCAAAAGTTGGCAACAATCCATTTATATAAATACTTGCTGATGATCAGATGAGGGATATGCTACCAGACCCAGGAAAAACAAATACCGTCACTTCTCTTCTGTCTTACCATTACACCACATAATGCCCAACTGTGGTACAGAATACTCCTGCCAAGGCACGGATTCAAGCTTAGTTGCAACCGGTAGCTCATTTTCACTGTTTTTTTAAATTTTAAATCAGCTTTTGTAACTTTGAAAGATTCTCTCTCCTAGCATCTCAAAGAGAAGAGATTAAACAAATGAAAAAAATGATTTCTTAATCTTTAACTGTTGCATTTCAAAGGAAGGATGTGAAGAACATGTAAATTGAAATCAGGCTGAAATCACTGCTTCTGACTCTATAACTCCATGTTGCTGGGTGAAGACTGGGTTCTGCAGTTGTTCTCAGCTAGAGCAAATAATCACTGGATTTCACTGCTCACCAGGATAAGCAATGCAAGTCCTTTCAAGCTAGATCTAGAAGATTCAATTCTATTGTTCAGTACCACTAAACTACACCAGTAACACCTAGTAATGGGTACACAGCTACTGGAGCCTTATATACCTTAACCTTTGCTCTGGGTGTCATTACAAAAAATTTCTACAGTTTCAGCAGTGCTAGGTCGTACCCATACTAGCTATACTTAGATTCTTACAGTGTTAATTAAAGAAGAATTATCTGCTATGAAAAGTCAAATATTTACTAACATAATAAAAGAAGTCTGTATAATTTTTAAGGTCTATCTCAAAGCTAGCAATGATAAAAAAAATACTTTGGGCTTTTAATAAGGAAACACCACAAATGTATGAAAGTGTCATGGTTTTCCATACAGTGATGCTGCAAGAAAATGCTGGAAGAGAAACCAACTTCATGGGAAAATTTATCACTGAAAGTTTTTGAGGAGGGATGAAGAAATGACCACTTGGGAGAAGGATTTGAATACTGAAGATGTTGGCTGATCGATTTTACTTTGAAGCAGCCAGGATGCCAAAGTGCCAATTTATTGCTCAGTATGTGGAGTTGAAAGTTTGTGTTATTTAGTTATTATGCATGAGCTATTTCAAGAAGCCCTGAAGCTACAAAGCAAGGCTGGCACCCTATGAAGGTGTCTGATCCAGCTGGGCCCCTGATCAGCAATACTGCTGTAAATGCATTGCTTTTTTGTAATCAGATGTCTTAAATTTCACTTCAGGTTGGGTGCTTCTGTGCTGTTTTTACCTTTGCAAAGACCTAATGGACTTCCATAGTCAACAGGATCAGAAGTGCTCTTCTGCAGTTCCAGACTCCCAAGTAACATTCAACTGCAATGTGAAAAAGCAATGCTTTCTCATTATGCTAACGAGACGCCCATGTGTCAAATGCCTACCTGCGCTAAGTCCCAGCACCATACACATTTTTCCTTTCTGACTCCCAGCATCCAGGACATCTAGCCCCAGTTGCAGGGAGCCCAACTGGCCTGCTTTCCTCTCTGCAAGATTCAAATCGTGTTCCTGCAGACTTCCCAACAGGGCTTCCTTACATCCTTGGGGAACAGGAGCCTCTTAGACCATGGAGCGTAGTCTCAGTGAACGTGAGGGGTACAAGGGGTGCAACCCACACTCTGCAATCCGGAGGATGGCCAGGCAGGCTGGGTGCCAGCAGCATCTGTGAAGAAGTAGCTCCTGTGTCTTCTCCTTGCTTGACAAGCAGAGATACTCATACTGACAAATAGCTGGCCTCAAATCAGTCCAATCCGTTGTGATGTCCAGGGGCTCTAGCTGAAGCCTCCAGGAAAGGAGAAATCCCTCCCTCAAAGGGGAGCTAAAACTTGAGCCTATGCTGTAGGACTGGCCCCTCACCTTTTCTACAGTGCTGGCCCATTCTGGTGACGATATTTGGCAGGCATACAGAAGACACCCTGGATTATCAGATTCTTACCTAGCCCTTTTACTTAACTGACTCCTCTTAGGACAGTATTAAAGAATGGGTAATTATTAATTTGGATGCCAGCCCTACACGTTGCAGAAATTACATTTGCAAGCTTTTTTTTTTTTTTTTTTTAAATGAAATCCAAGTATTTTTATTGCTAGCTGATTAGACATAGCTCATCTTTGTTACTGGAAGCCCCGTGAAGCCCTCTCCAAATAACTCATCACACAGATGGCTTTTACAGTGCATGTGAGAGGATACCACAGTTGAGGTTATTCTGGACCAGCAGCAAGAACATATATAGAAGCTTTCAAGAAACCCGACCCATCAACCATCTTTGTTATTTTTTACATCCCGGTTTGGATATCCCACAGCTGCATTCATTAGGAGGTGTGGCAGAGGCAGAAGGAGAGAGAGTGTTGTAGACCCCTGGCCATTTGAATCTCCGAAGTTGTAGCCTTACAGAATGATTTACTCTTCTTTTTGCCGAAGAGCTCTAAAAAGGGCCAAGCCAATGAAAACACCAAGATCAACCTACAAGTGTACAGCAGTTGACAGCCCACTCGCATTTTCTTGATTTAGCTGATACGTTCAGGCATCTCACTGCATAATAAAATCTGCCGCCGCATTACGGTATTCAGGACAGTATCAGATTCTCCTCTTCTAATATCCTGTGATGTGCACTGCACTTCTAAGATTTTAAGTAATCTACGCTTAGAGAAACTGATCTGCCAATTACTGCTTCCTGCAGATGGCTCTCATTCCAATTCAATTTTATTCATATAAAAGTAATTACTGATACCTTTTTGGGCATCATCATATTAATAAATGTGCGAAGCAGGAGACGAGTTTTATTAAGGATCCAGTTTTATTATTTAAAAAATACTGCTTGTTATTCTAACTCTGGCTAGGAAGCCTTGACAGCTCCCTGGAGCTAATTGATTAATAATCATTGCCAACTGTATTTTAAATTTTAATTTTGGCTTTGGCTGGATAGATTAAACGATCCTCTAGAGCTACAAACCTAGTCTCCACTATTTTGAGTATTTGGGCATTGGATGAAGAGTTTAAATGTGTTTGAGGAAGTGAGCAGCAGTGTTAATTCTCCAAGATCTGAATTTTATGACACAGAGAAAACATAAAACCTTCCTTTTGCATTTCTGCCATGTCAAGAACATAGTCTGAATGGAAGAAGATGGGAGAGTAGAAAATGCCTTTCCCTGAATCCAGAAGATGGGTTAAAGATGGGATGCCTGGGCTCGGAGCCAGACGCTAGGCAGGGGTTTGGAGAGCCAGGGGAGAGCAGACTCCGGAGGTTGGGAGGAAAGACCTGTGCTTCACACTCCTTGAACAAACACTCACTGCAAACCATATTTTATTCAAATAAAGTAAATAATCCCTGCAATCTGCTTCTAGTTTAAAAATACCAAAAAGTAGTTCGTTGTAACACTTATATGTGAAATGGATAACTTTAATTATTCTGGTTTTATTTGACCTGAATAGTGCACAAGTTTTCCTCAAGAAAAATGGAAAAGGTCAAAGCGATTGTGTGAAGTGTTGAGCACTCACAATTTCAGTGGGCAATGAAGGTGGCTAGTCAGGGTACTGTCCTGAAGCAGACTGGCCTGTTATTACAGGCTTCTACTTCTGAATCTCCCTAATGTATCTCACGAGGTTTCTAAAAGTAATTTCAAATGAAATAATATATTAAAGCTGCTTAATTATTCAATTAGATGCAACCGTTTTTGTGTAATACTATGGACAGATGAAAGCTGGATCTCAACAAGAAATATCTAATGACTACATTTAATAAACTGTTAAGAAGATTCATTTATACTAAATTTTATTTTACGGGAAATGAGAGTCATTAAGAAAGGATGCATTAAATTTTCTTAACTAGGTTTGGAAATAAAGATGTTATTTTACAGGAAGGAGAATCAGGCAAAGAAACCTTAACTATTTTTAACCCCAATATTTATGGCTGTAACACGCATAATCTAGTTTTCCCCATCTGAGGAAGCTCTTTACAGCATGACAGTTAATTACTGCTAATACAATTAATAGCTGCAACACTATATATGTGAAAATTTATGAGGAATCTTAAAGATCTAACTGAAAAAATTATAAATAAGTAAAAGCAAACTAAACTTTGAAAAAAATCAATTCACCAAGACTGCATAGGAAGCCTCCTCAGGCACATGAGAACAAGTCATCTTAAGGGCCACCAACCTCATCTGATACAAGATCATATGCAGGAGAAAAATCTTGTATATGTGGCTGAGAATAAAAATGCTGTCTGTAAACCGCAGCTGGCTAACTCGGGAATTTTTGTTCCTAGTTTTATCAGCAGCAATGAAGTGGAATAAAGCTGCTCTGGTCATTTGCAGCAATACCGCAAAGGATCACAACTGCAAGGAGACCCCAACCATGGAAGACAGAAACCTCTTCCAAAGTAGCCAGAAGGATTTGGAATATTAATCCACCCACTGCACGCCTACCCAGAGATTAGTATAGATGCTAGTGGCTTTTAGGAACGTCTTGAGATGCCACTACAGAAAAAAATCCATGCAACCTCCTCTTTCAAAATAAGGAATTGAGAAAAATCCTACAGGTCTGTTGGGACCAGACATTGGTATAGGGCCAAAGAAAACAGAGCCTGTGTTCAGATGAGAAGAAAGTTATGTCCAGTTCCCCTCCTGTCACTTGCTTGAAAGGAGACCTTTGGATAGTACAAGGACTTTGGAGAGTCAAAAACTTCATCACTGCTTAATTTATCCATCTGAAAAATGGGGTAATATAACAATTTCTCAAAAGCTGTCATAACAAGAGTGAATAAACTAGTGTCAAAATATTTTTCATTTATTTTGTCAAAATACAGTCCTGATATGCTATCAGGAAAGGTATTCTGGGAAAGCAAACTACCATTACTATGACAGGAAAAGATAGAGAAAATATTTTTTAAAAAACAAAAATAAAAATCCCTTTAAAGATGGGCATGGTTAGTCCATAACATACTTTTCAGCTGATCCTGTAAATGATAGATGTCAGATGAAAGGATTTGTGAATTCATGTTAATGATGCTATTAAATACACTATTTCCCTATGAGAATGTTTGAACCAAATGCCCAAGTAAATATTTTGACAGCTTTGTTTCACACTGAAAAAATGGTAGAAGCGCAAAGAGATAGAAGGTTTCCAAGTAAATCACTCTGCAGCTTTTACTGAAATATGCTTTGAGATGTGTACTTGTGACCTTCCATAAAATTAATTCAAAGATTTAGAAAGACAAATTATTTGGATTTGAATTGATTTGGAGCCGTAAAGAAGGATTAGAGTTTCCTAATCTATTTCTCCCTTTTTGTTAAATTTAGTGACCATTTATGGTTATGGAAATTGCAAGAAGAAATCTTTTTCCTCTGCCATAAACTAAATAGGACGATGAACAGATTTAGAAAGATAGAACAGCTACTGACTCTGACCAAGAAAAATTTAGCATTGACATAAGCTTCCCTTGCTTCCTCCTCTTAAGCCATACATTAGCGCTAAGCAAAGGGGTAAGAAAGCTACTCCAAAACCATTCTCTGTAGAAAGGAGTTTACCCAGAATAATATTAACAGCTCAACCATAAGAGGTTTGGTTCAGGGAAAGTAGTGATAGTCCACCTGCTTTTCCAAAGCTCATTTGAATGAGTTGCATCATAAGCATTTACTAATTTGGCTGGAAAATCATGCAATCATTGACGTTTCTGAAACTTCCTACTGCTGAATGACTTGACAATACCACAGAAATCTACCTGCAACATCTGAGAACTTCCATGCATAACTAACCTTAGAAGTCTTAAAACCCGACATTTCAGAATCTTCAAAGCAATCACCTGTTTTCTCTCCAGAAATGAGGGTTGCTTACCCAGCAAGCTAGAAATAGCAAAATACATCCAACAGTATTTGTAAGTACCTAGGTTCTTCAAAACTTAATACACTAGTACGGACAGGACTTGCTAGAAACAACTGAAATTATGAAAAATAAATAAATAAAAGTAATTCTGTTCATCTGGAACATTTCCAGGATAGTATTAGAGATACCCAGAATGTATTCCTATGGTTCATTTTCTTCCCAGAAATTCTTGGTAAAAATAGCTGAGATTGGCTCCGAGCTACTTAAAGTTGGTTTTTATTCTTACGTTTGGTTGCTGTTTTTATAATTATGTAGTAAATAATACTATCATTTGTCAGCATTAGCTTTAACTGACAAGTTTATCTTCAGTAGCAGCTAAAGAAGCCTCAGTGCCCACTCTGGCACTAGAAGCAGTATAACTTATACATCAGCTCCGTGCAGTTGCCTGAGCTCATTTGCTGTCAGCCATGACTTCTTAATTCAGGCTCATCTGGGTTTTAACCTGGTTATTCAGCTTGCAAGTCAGTCCCAGGTCAGTGTTTCTGCACAGCACCGCGTCATGCAGGAACCTCCCTCTGTTCGGCACCGGCGCAGGCATCTCTTTAACCACCTGCATTGCAAAGATGGACTCGTGTGGAAGAGCTGCAGACCAAAACTGTTGCCTGCCTTTTTTTGGTGAGCTTTCTTCAGGAAAACCCTGGATCTCCGTCTGGATAGCTGTAATACTTATAGATGGAAAAAGAGATGAGGTATACATAAGGAACAGTAGATTAAAAGTAAGATGTTAATGTGCTTCTTGCAAAGCAGCAAATTGTTGTATTAGAACCATAAAAAGCAGCTAACCCACCAAGACGTTAGTACATTTTAAAAGCAATTCCTGCACAATGTGACATCCTGTGGATGTCATGCGGGGGTTAGAAAAACACTGGCATGGCTCCAACACAGTTCTGCGTATCACTTGCCACCAAGATACAGAAAAGTGAATCCAGAAGTCAATGAGTGTATCACAGGGACTGAAAATCATCAAGTCGGGCTGCCGGCAGACATCTTGATTAAACAGGCAAAAGCTGTATGGTGCTATTACCGAGAGTGTAACGTGACATTCACAGAATCCTAAATGCAGAGTTTGAATAAGCAGATGATAATGAGAACAGTAACATCTGGAAATGTGTATCGTAAAGCCAACTCTGAAACGATAGGGTATCTGACTTGCTGCAGCCAGGCTGAAGTAGGATGAGAAGCACTGTCCCTTTTATAGTCAGTGGTGAAAAATTTATGATGGCTATAGTTGGCATGTTTCTGCCAACACTAGCATTAACACAAAACTGAGTAATAGTTGGGGGGGGGGAGGAAAAAAAGCAAAGGTTTTCGCAGCAAATTAAATGTGAAATCTCAATGTGCTATGGCTCACTGCTGAATCCAACATTGCTGCCCATAAACCAAAGGCAGAGTGACGGGGAGCAGGAAGGAATCACAGACTCCCAGTCCCTTCTGCGTGAGGCTGGAAGGCGGCTCCAGTAAAACAGCGTGCTTGGTTCCAGGTCTTGCACTTCCAGAACAATCACAGACACAGAAGTTCAAAGAAGAGCAACAGAGCACATCAGCATCTGGAAGGAATAGCAACAGATGAAGGATTACGGATATTCTGCTTCACTAAAGGGGCAGTGAGATTGAGAAAACCGATACAGCCATGTGAAGGATGTAAATACCAGGAAGGGAAGAAGTTATTTACAAAATGCGGGGCAATACAATGATTTAAAAAGCCTTGCTCAGTAACAGGTCCAACATAGCAGAATAATTTTTCTGCTTCATATAACCTAACAGCAAGCCTTGCCTTCTGCAGAAGATAAAATGCTGAAGTACATTTATAGAATAGCCATCAGAAGCACCAAATCTGTAGAGTGAATATGCCCCCTCCACCTACCCCCACAAGAATAACTACCAGCATACCAGCACCCTAAAAATAGGAAAGGTGTAGGCATTGCAACAGAGAGCTTTGTAGAGTTTCTGAGTAATGCCAGGGCTGCTAGGGAACTGCAAACAAACTGAGGTGGCTTCGTCAGATGCCATGGGGTACTGAAGTTACACAATGGAGTGTAGGATAATGCCAAAGTAACTCACTCTTAATGAGATTAAACTACTTTTCTCTGCCATGAACATAGACAGTGGCTTCCTTTAAAATGAGGAAGATGTGTCCAACAATTAGCAACAATTGGAAAACAGTTTTACAGACATGCTGATTTAGGTCAAGGAAAGGAATCCCACTTAGAGGCAGGTCAGACCCTGAATGAAGTTAAAAGTCAAGCAATATAGAAAGTTGGAGAAGTGCTAAAACAAATTCACTGATCTCTAGAGTATTAGGAAAAGTGCAAGCCTTTGAAATCAGATAGCAGCAAGCGCCTGCCCGAGTTCACATAAAACAGCCACAGAACAACACCAAATGCAAATTTATCCTGTATCCGACTCTCTGGATTCATGAGGCTTCTTATGGAACTAATGAATGTGACAAAATGACTAAAACCATGTATGAATAGGTTAATTATATCCATAGTTAATGCTTGCCCCAGAACCTTTAAAAAATAGCCCTACGATTATTAAAGCAAAACTAGCCTCCATCACTATTCCCCTAATCTTTGAGGAAAAGCTGCTCTTTCAAGACACCTTAAAGCCCCAGCTGTTAAAGGGAATTCAGCAACATTGCTGCATCTAATTACAATAGCTTCTCTTAAGTTCACATGCTATTTTTGCTACTGGCTAATTGAGATTCATCTCTCGAGCAGTTCTCCAATTGTTTATGAAATTCAAGATAACGGATGAGCTTTTACATGTACTGCACCTCCTTAGCAGGAAGGAAACTCAGTCTCCATCCTGGAGGGTGGAGGAAGGAGAAATGACACTAAATGCTAATGTTAGTTACTATCAAACCCAAAGTGTCAGTCCTTGAAAGGAGGAAAAAAAAAAAAAAAAAAAAAATCTGTGTATGTTTACATTTCTAGGGCATCAGTTACTCTTAATATCTAAAAGCTTAAGCCATTGATGGTGAAACATCAACACCAGTGCCAAGTTTGAAATTAATGAAGATTAAGGCCAGCAGCAATGAGAATGACTGAAGTTCAGAATCAAACATCAAAACTCATCACTGACCACAGCTAAAAAAAGTACTTAAACTGTGAGAGGAAAATCAGCTTCAAAATGTTACGGATCAATGAAGCAAATTAAATCTGACACAAGCCCACTCAATGTAAATTTAGAAACTATTTTTCAACATTAATGAGCGTGGTTGTATTTGTGCAGAAGCTCTCTCAATATAGTCACCTGGTCCCAAATGTGGTAGGATGAATGGTTTTGTGATTTCCTGAAGGGCCACCTTCATCTCAGCTGTTCAGCCACAAATCTCAAATGTTGCTGCCTTCTTTATAGCCCAGGATAAGCTTCCATTGGTTCCTTCAAAAATCAGAAACTTCCTAGATGCTAACACTGAATGAACACTAAGCCCTAATTAACACTCATGCCCTTCTCCCGATGGCCTCTGCTCCAGCAGAAGTATCAACTTGATATTCTTTTTACATAAAATATATATAAACAAGTAAATATATTTACATATATATACACACACACATGCTTACAGCAATGACCCTCACATTTCTATGATCTTTGAAAGGAAGAGCAACATTTCAGCTTTAAAATCTCCCATGCTTGGCATTGTTTGTAATAAAGTTTGACCGAGGACTGGGATGTTTCCATTCTGCAAACACAGCAGATAACTGCCCTGGGTTGTACACTGCTTTCAGCAGTATTGCCACTGCGCTCAGCAAAAAACACCTTGGGTTCTGCAGAGTCAGACTCTTACCCCACTTGATGGGAAAGTCTGTGTCTTTCTTTTGTGTTTCTGTAATGTGTCCTTGCTTTGTATTATTCTTATAAGCATCTTTTTTTATCCTCTAAAGAAGTCTTTGACATTCTCTGAATTTCACCTAAATTTACGTTAGGATGAGAAAAGCAATGTCTGTAAAGGCAACTGAAAAGACAATGCCTTGGGAAACATTCTGGTGACACATATTACTAGTATAACATAAATCATTACAGAGATTCTCCAGCAGCTTATTTTTGAAATTTAAACATGTGATAAATAATATTGCAAGTCTTAGGTAATTCACAGCAATATACAGATAACCATATTATCTATCACTTCTGCTTCAGATAATATCAATCTTGTAATTCCACATACTTTCAGTGACATCTTTTCAGATCTCTGTCTATTCCTTTGATGGGTGTTAGAGAAAACCATATGGGCAGATCCATACAGCAATGAACTTTCTAAGCCAAACACAAGAACAGAAACGTTTCTAGGAGAGAGAGGCTTGCCAAGACAAACAAGTTCTGCCAACATTTTAACACCACAGAAGGTCACTTAGGTTATAATTAAGTCTAATTACCATTCTCATGAATTGCAACACCTTTTCACTGGAAAGCGCTTAATGGACAGAAACGGATGATTTTTTTTTCATATATTTTCCAAGAATCAAAGTAATGAGACATTCTAATCTTGGCTTTAAACCTGAATCATCACTTACCATCATAAAGAAAAAAGGCCTGTCATCATTAAAAGGAAGAGATTTGTGTGGTTTATTCAACCCCTAATACCTCCTTACTCCTGCTCTTCCCTACTCCTCTGCAGTAATTTTACAGGTTTTTCTATTCTGTTCAGTACCACTGTTTTTTATTTTTCACTATTCCATATTTTCTTTTTTCCTTCACATAGTTTTATAACCCTTCTGCTACCTTTTTCACTTTAGCTCCCTATTTTTAATCCTCTATATATCGCCAGATCTCCCCCTCTGCTCCCCCAGCAAGCTGGAGAATCTGACAGTAGCAACTTTCTCCATTTCCACAGGCATGCTGCGATTGCTGCGTTCGACAGAACTGCCCTGGGAAACCACCTGAGCTTATCTCATCACGGGAAAAGCTGAGAGAAAAATTGGTGAAGCAAAGACATTTTTTCCCCCTTTGCTTTTCCCAGAGGCCAACGTAAAGTGAGAGAGGAAAAAACTAGAAGCCATTTGGCTGCTTCTCCTCTATCAGGAGTGCAAAACCTGGTGCATGCCCATCCTGGTCTCATGCAAATGAGAAAGCAGCTGAAAAGCCTGGGCTATCAACGTCACCCAGCTCATAGGGGAAATCTTCAGCACCCTTGGGTCTAGCTAGGGACTGCAGTTTGCTACTTGGCATCAACTGCTGTGGCATGTGGCCATCCCACATGCATGGGGGAAAAGAGCCTCTCTCAATTGCTAGAATAGTCCTCTAATAAAATGATAATTTGATCTCTCTGGAGGCTGGCAAAGCATCAGGGACTTACTTGGTTTTAAGCTCTATTAACAAACCTGGAATATAGGAAGAACTGGTCAGCTTGTAGCACACTGCACCCAGGAGTAAAGAGGTTTACGAAGACCCCCAGCAGTCCCCAGCAGCGGGGGGCACACAGCGGCAGTGCTGTCATGGATGGCCACATGCCTTGGTCTGGCATTGCTCTTCGTGGGAAGCATCACCCTGAATCTAGCTCCCCTGTTGCAGTGCTGGTCTCAAAGCTGTCAGAAAGGGCAGCAAGCAATTAGCGGTCCTGCCCCCCGCATGCTGTATGCCCTCTCATCAATGCTCCCTTCATTAACTCATCTCGACTAAAGGATGAGGCACGTCTTTGTGAAAGTCACTGAAGTGACTTCAGTGCTGCCTGTGGGCTGCCTGCTACTTCCATTTTAATTTTTAAATGGAACATACAAAGCAATTGCAGAAACAGGGCCTTCTAAGCACAGGACCTGCCACAAAACAGTAACTGTTATTAACTGTGGTTTATTTCCTCCAAGTAAAATTTTGCTACTTCTCCCTGACCTTACTGCTTGAAACGGAAATTTATTCTCCTGGTGAAGAATCTCACATACCAGAAAAGATGATTCTGCACTCTGGGGAACTACTACCTCTTAAAATATGTACGACCTACAAAATAAGTTGAATTTTCCCTTGCATGTCAGAAGTCTAGACGTATAACAAAATCTTTCACTGAATGTTTTCTAACATTTTTCTTTTAAAGTTATCAAACCAAATTTCATTAAAACAAATTCAGTATTTTCCTGTCATAGGCTAAAGCCTCATATGGTTGTGCTCTCATGTTGTGAATAGTCTCCTAGTAAATAAAAATGACAGTTTTAGTTATCATATGGTACTTCAAGTTCCACCTGTCCTACAGGAGATTCACATGTAATTAGGGAATTAAGATGCCACTTCACTTAGCAACCCCTATGTCATGTAAGGCTTTTTATTGTAGGTGGGGCGTATATCCACGTAACACATAAACATATATCCACAGCTCCCTTTTGTTTACTTCCAGTTATATTAATCTCTTGCATCTATAAGATGAACTTGTCCTCCCCCATATTATTGACGCCTGTAGCCCTAACAAAAATACATAGACCGAAATCCTTGACCCACTGAAGTTGCTGGGGGTTTTACAATGGACTTCCAGAGCTCGGATTTTAGTTTCCCTTCCCCAGCTAATATATAACTTCTCTGATTACTTTAAATCCACTTGTTTCTTTTTCCAATCTTGCTGTGTTGAAAAAACATCTGAGGTGTAGAAGGCTTAAGCTGTTCTTCTGTAATTTACAACAGTGCAAGGTGGTCCTGGGATATTTGGGTCTTGAACACTGTCTATGGTTATGTTTGCTTGGCAGTTCAGCATCTTACGACTATCCCTGCTAAGTCTAGAATTCTAAATTCTAACTGTCTGTTGCTGAAATAATCCCACACAACCTGTTGCTGTACATCTAGCCCTTGGAGTCTGTGTATGACAAGACCAAATGACATAGCAGGTTTACTATTTCGAAGTAATTTGGTACAGGTTAAGTGAAACTCTAGAGTCAGATTGGTTCAAATATTAGTTCAAGTATAGTTTCATATTTTCTCACCTAACAAGGCAAAAATCCATACAGATAACAGTGGAATATCAAACAAAACCCCATGGCTTCTCCCTTTGCTTTCCAAACCTGAAAACCATTATCTCTAGATCCACCACTGACTAGCACACATACCAGAGTACAGTCTGAGCAGACGGTTCAAAGCTGTCAATCCATTTGCAGTTCAAAACAGTGGTGAACTACTCCAGCTGTTTTCCAGATCAAAAATATTATTGTCATTTTGCTATCGCTGCGTGCTGAGGGTTATGTAACAAAAATGCACGAGTCCCTCTGCCTGGAATGCAATTAATTTCCTCCCTCCCCACTGAGAGTGGTAAGTAACAATTCAGACAGTCTGGATACTTCAGTTTTGAGCATGGCCAGAGATGCAACCCTGGAATTATTCCACATGGTAATCCACTATTCATAATGCGCCAGTCTTCTGGAGGTCTTACAGACAGGGTATATTTTGCAGTTTGGAAAAAAATAAACACTGTCGTCCTGTTTATACATGACCTCTCACTGTCTGTAGGGTACTATGAATGCTTTGCTGCAGTTCTTTATTTCAACCACAGACTTTGCTTTATGTTGGAATTTTAAGTATTCTAAAAAAGTGCACTAACTAGATGAAGTAATTGCTTCCGATCTGAAATCAACCACTATACTTGCTACATACTTTAAAATAGTGGCATAATCCCATCTTAATTTACAAATATCCAAATATCATGCAGGCAGTTACATGCCGACTCCATGCTTAAGCACATCATGCAATTTGCTGATATAAAGTGAATAACAAACTCCTCTGCTTAAAACAGTACACTTAAGAAACAAAACTACTTTCCTTCATGTCATTTTTTCTGCAGTGTGCCCTTCATCTTTCTAAGTGCAGGTAACCCAGTGATATTTATATATCAACAATAAGATTTTCAGGACAGGAGCTGTCTTTCTGTACAATGTTTGCACCATACCTAACATCCTTCAGTTGTTCCTGTGATACAAATACAATGGGTGACCAACTGTACGCTAGGGTGTCAACCAAGGTGGAACATTAACTTAATACTTAACTGCTGCAATTTCCTTTAATGTGTTATTACTTGGTTCAGCTTACTCTGGATTTCTGGCACAGTTTACAGCTTACTTCTGTAGGGAGCACCTGCAGTGGTTTTAGCATTCTTACCTGGTTAAATAGGCCAGAGCTCGCTCAGATCCTGACTGCTTTTTGGGCTCCACCTTTTTAGTAGAGATTCCAGCTTCCCTCATCAGCTGTTTTTCTTTCTTCTTACGCTCTTTTTTTAATTTTCTCTCCAGTTTCCTTCTTTCCTCTGCAGTAAGTTCTTCCTCTTCTTTTGTTGCCTGAAATAATCAACATTTAAATCAAGTGTTTATATGTCTATAGGAAAGTGAACAAAATATGCGTAAATGCAATTGAAGGGCATGGGTAATATTTAAAACCATAAGCTCCAAGCTTCATAATTTTACTGTTCACTGTACTTCCATCACCCCTCTACTCTGCTCAATTCACAGAACTGTAAATACTACACATGCAGAAATCTGCAGAATTGCCCTCTATAGGTGATTATACTGTTCTCAGCAGTACAGCAGTCTGAGCACCATCTAGCTATGTATTAAACATCACATCTAAGGTTTGCTGTGCTGTTTATTCCCTCATACTCAAATCTGAAGGGGGAATGTGAACAGTACAGGCTGTTTTGCAGAGGAGGGAGGGTATAGATTTATTTTTTTTAAAACATACATGTATTTAAGTGGGAGAAGCAGGGTTTCCTTAAGGTCCTTAATTTCTGTTTGTCGTGTAACCTCACACTTCTCTGGACCAAAAAAACCTCTGTCTGCCACAGAGGGGCTGCATCTCCATTATGCCAAAGGAGAAGATGTGACAACTACCATCTTCATCCAAGAGCTCTTGGAGATCCCTTAGCAATCTTGCATAAACATACACATATATCCCACAAAAGTTGACATTTCCTTAGGTTTGCAGACAGAGCAGTTACTTATTCATATTGAAAACCAAATTACTACGAATATATGCGTAAGTATACCCCAAATGAAAATATTTATTTCACATACAGATGAGGAGTATTACATAGATATGCTGAGTTTATTGGGGAAAACCCAGTGTGAGCTCACACAGCGTAGGAATAAAAAGCTGTTCCACAGCAAGATAAGACTGACTCCAGGGACTCCTAGAAGTCTGTGAGAGGTTCGTTCCTATCTTTCCAGGCAATAGTCTCACTGAACTGTTAAGTGTCAACTGGAAGCCTAAAAATATCGCAGCTGGTCTAATAAGAGATAGCTGTTTACTCAATGCCCTCCTCAAGATTTCCCTGAGAGACCTTTACTCATTACAGAACCCTTACTCTGATGATCATTGTACATAGACCTTCACAAAACTGTACACAAAGTAGCTTCCGGGTATCTAAACCCCTATGTACTTCAGGAAGCAGGAGGAATTTGGATGCTATGAAGCCACCTCTTCCATGCAACCTCCTAGTAACAACCGAGCAATGAAAAAAGTATGAAATTCTGCAAACAAGACTCTTACACTGTATTGGTCTTGCTTTTATATATTTCCAAGTCCAAGACTGAAGGGATGGTGCTAATTCTTAGCTTATATGATAGGTATAGACCTCACATAGTCCCAAATAAAACTTTGATACCTTCATCATGGTTTAAGGAACCTCCATGGGTCAGGCACTGCGATAAAATGGAGGCTAAACGTATGCACAAGGACCATTTAAGTATCACCTTCTCTACCAAGTTAAGAACAGAAATCCGGTAGCAAAAATACCCCGAGTATTAGCTCTTGTGATGAGCTCAGGGTTTTTAGCTCGTGTTTGCTATGCTACTTCCCTACTATCATTTGTAGCAAACTCAAAATGTCAAACAATGACAGTCTTGTAAGTTATGGGCTCAGACTGGAATAGGCTGTCAGGCTCACATTTTTTTATCTAACCGTATTCAGCACCTTCTGTTTAAATGTCCTGCTCATGACATTTAACAAGAAGAGATGGAGCTGTCAGCAACACCATGGAAACAGTGTTTGCAGTAACGTGAAACGTGAGAGATGTTGGCCAAACAGTAATGATTTGCCAATGACTCCATTAATTAATCTACTTCCTCAGCAACAGTTGTACCTGGTTTGTTAAGACAACCTGAACAAGGAACAGATTCCTGCGAGGCCAGGCTATATTTATAAGAGGATGGTGTCTTTGGGGAGGGTAAAATCACCCACTGACAGCAGTGGAAATGGCACAGATGTAAGCTGGCCCAGGAAATGCCTACCTTCTCTGTACACAAGTGGACTTGGAAGCAGACTCCTATATGACAAGCACAGAAAAAGAGGATAGTGCATGCAAGTGTTTGTTGAGCTATTTAGATTCATAGTTCTTCTGCTCAAAATAAACACTTTCTGATGTTTCTTCCAAATCTGCATGTCCCTCAGACACTCTTGCTGCAAGTCAGTGAAGGTGGAGTATACAGAGCCAAGTAAGGCAGTCTGGAGGTTCACCCATGCCTACGGCACCTGTATTAGCATCTCGTATCCCAAGATAAAGGAGTCTAACCACCACGAATGTTGCCAAGAACAAGAATTAAATTCACAGAGCGGACTTGGTTCAGATCCAGTAGCTTTAGTACTTGCCAGGTGGGGTGTTCTGCTAGAGCATCAGAAACCCATGGAGGCCAAACTGAGTGCGAAAGGAATGCTCCTCCTCCTCTCTCCGCTCCCTCCTCACCTGTTTGAGGAACTCATAGCTGAAACCTGAATCCACCAGAAGATCAATCACTTTACAGAGAGATTGATTAAAGCCACTTCATAAACTTACAAATCCTTAGTGTTTCATCAATTAGTGATCATCAAGTCCTTTCAAGCGAAAATCCACACGTGATGCTAAATAACATTATTCTTGCTGACATTCAAGCAAAGGATGGTTAAACAAGACAACACCTGAACATGACCTTATTTGCCAAAGACACCTGTTGAGGACTAAACACTTGTTCAGTGTCATTTCGTGCATCATCTAGGTTTACTTTCTGACTCATCTTTGCAACTTTCTATTTTCAAAGACCAAAAAAGGTCAAGAAAGCAAAAATTAGAACAAATGGGAGTGGGACAGTAAAGAGGATTTGCTTTTTTTGTTTAAAATACTTTTTCGCTATTTTTATGGAAAAGCCAGCATTCACATGCAAACACATGCAAAAAAGCAACATGTGTTCCGTTTGTATGGGAGACATTTTATAACTCACGCTGAGAATAAAATAATATTTAGGGTGAAGGTAGGTATGTAATTGTTATACAGGAAACAACGTTTTCATTTGCAAAGCCACCCTGGTACTTACTAAAATAACAATCCAGCCACGCAAAGCCCAGGAAAACACTGAGGGTGGTCATTTATAAAGTGTTTGTAAAAGAGTACTACAGCAGCTGTCCAACAGACGACACACTACAGTTAATCTTCTTTTAAAAATAACGTAATGAATTTGTTTACTTTTCTGTGAGCCATGAAGCTTTCAAATAAAGTGACTGTGGCACATCATTACAGCCAGTCTGATAAAGAGGCCTCTGCTTCTTCATACTTACAGTAAATGCATATCTCTGTACCTTCCCTTCCCCCCACATTCCTTGCATTATCAAAAAGCTTTTTATCCCTCCCTGACCGCTCCATTAAAAACAAAACAAGTTGCTCCCTCCTGGTAGGTCCTAATGTAAATACCGAGCCCTAACAACATTTGTTTCCAGCATTGCAATTGATGCACCATGGGCCGTCTGAAGCAAGAGCACTGTTCTCCCTGCAGGGCTCGTGCTGTCCCGGCTGTGAAAGAGTCAGGATTTACAGCTGGAGGTACCTTCTGCTAGCCCACAGCATCATCCAAGGAAAATCGGATTCATCGGGCTTCTGTCTGGGACTCCCAGCACACATACTGCAAAAGCACTCACAACTTGACAGCTCAGTTCTTCTAGTCGCAGCTATACTTCTATCCATCCACATCACCTTGAGTAAGCTAGCAGTACGTACCACAATTCGTCCTCGACCGGTTTTTAATTTGAAAGCCTCGAGTTTTGTTTCCTTCATAAAATACCTACAGCTGGTGGTATATTCTCCACTGAAGCTGAGGGTAGTTTTACCACAATTAAAAAAAAAACAACCAAAAAACCACCACCACAACAACAACAAAAAAAAAAAAACCCACAAGCAAAAGCAACCTTCCTCAAAACCTGGGCCTCAAAAGAAAACAAAACCAAACCTTTCACTAGAATTTAAAGCCTAGCTGTATTTACTTTAAGTTGGATGATCTCTGTTATGCTACTCTACCGATGCATCTCTGCTTTAACTCAACAGCCTTACTTTTGAATTTCGCTTTTCCTGCACCATTAATGTGACTGTTCTTCTGAAAGATCCGAAGTTTGTGAACCATTCGGATTAAGAGTTTTAATACTATGTCATCATTTAAATTAAAAAAAGACAACCAACAGGACTTCATTGTTTTGAGGTCATAAATATTCCACATTGTCTCATTCTATATTTATAAAGCGACATCACAATTTGTAGTGCTACAATTTAGTCTTAACTACAACATTGTAAAGTCCGTATTTGAGCGTGTGAGACACTTGTTTATTGATGTGATAAATTTAAACCATATGCATACAGAAAAACACAACACTTGCTTATTTGCAAAGCCTGCTGAGAGCTACCACACCACCTTGGATCGGGGGCTCATTAGATCTCAATCTAAACAAGGTCAGGCAAGGTCAGTACACTTGAATGAATGACATTCAGAGGAGAGCCAGTGTTTTCTCGTGATTAAGGAGGTGGGAGTCTTCCACTTGGAAACTTTCCAGAAGGCCTGAAAAGGTGCTAAAAGGGATATTGCCACTGGATGCCATATTTTGAGTAAAAGACAGACCTCCAAATCTTTAACACTTACGCTCATAAAACCCCATGTCATCTTTGCAAGATGATAGACACCAGTTAACATTTTCCATTATTCTTTGTAATCTGGAATTATTGCACAAATTCAGAACATTTTAAGCCTTCTTTAGAAATGAATTTACCCGTTATAAAAAGACAGCCATCTCAAACTGAAGCAAAGCATTTAACAGTGTAAAGCAGTCCTGCTCAGAACAGAGAAAAATGACTATAACTGCAAGAGAAACTGGAAGAGGCAGAAAGATGTACCCAAGACAGGATTTCTTGACGATATCTGACCCTTTTTTCTGCAGCAAGAGTGGCAAACCCAAACAAGTGTAGTTTTTCAGAGACCACATCTGCATAAAAGCTTATACTGCCAGGGGACTATGAACCATAGTAGCTGGGCAACCAGTATCAAGGTGGTATTAACAATACTAATTGTATTGTGCTTCAGCAAAGCAGTAAGGTCATTTTTAATTTGTTTTCAGATTTATAGTTACCCAGAGGTTCTTGAGTACCTCATGCACGAGTAGGATTGAAGACATCTTCTGAAGACTGCTGTTCCTCCTCCTCACTCACTACTGTTTCAAAGATTCCTACAGTTGCAGCCCCAGTTGTCTGTTGCCAGCATAGAATAAGGTTGACAGAGTCAGAAACTCCGAAGAATTGTGACAATGAACCAAATACTCATTAATTACAAATTTGCCTTTGGAATTTCCCTGTGGAGGTCTGAACTTCCCACCTGTTCAGGGGTTCAGCTTTGCTTCCAAACCTCTAAGCAGTAACCACAGTCCAAACCACAACACCAAATTTATTATTTATTAGTACCAGTGAATCCAGCTCCTCCAAAAGCCAATAGACTTTCATCCTTTTCTACCAGCACAGCACCACAAGTCTGTACAACGGCAAAGCAAGCAACATCAGAAATTCAGAGGAATAAATTATAACTTGACTTAACAGTGACAAACATATAAAGAGGGTGCCAAATTTTTGAACTCCAAAGAGAAAGATGGGGAAATGGATGATCCAGCTTGTTTTGTAGTAGGAACATTGTATTACCTTGTTTGTTCATTAAGCTCATGTTATTTCATAACTTTTAATATAGAGAAATGTCAAAAGGGGCTTTGTTCATTGACCAAGAACTGACGAGCCGCTTCCCATCTGTCACATAATGGCTTCTGCTTACAACTAGCCTTTTGCCCCAAAAATGTTCTGTGCATGATATCAGCATGCAAAATGCTCAGTCTTACACAATACACATGAACCCAGATAAATAACTGGCCATCTGCCAGCTTAAAAACAAAAAGCAGAATCTATAAACACAGTTCAAAACCTACAAAGAAGAAAGCCCGGCAAATCCTTAGATGCAAGGTTCATAAAAGAAAGATTGACAAATGATTTACTGAGGCTTGCCAAAGAACTGTGCTACAACTACAGCTATAGAATTTGCATAAAATAGTTCACGGCCATATTGTACTTAAATAACTATTTTCTATCATTTAGCACCTTATGAAAAGAAGAAGTATGACCAGAGAAGGCACATGAAGTTTCCCTACCATGCAGAAAGCAAATTTTGAATGAAAAGTAACACTTGTAGAAGTATACCTCCTTACACCATGTCTGTAGCACTTAGAGAGGAAAATATTTTTTTTCCCCATTATACATTGCTCGAAGAAAAAATGAAAAGTTTTCAAAAAAGTGAGGTGTTTTTAGAATCTCAACTCCTCACAACAAAAACAACTGGGAATAACTTACATTAAAAGTTGATTTGGAAAGGTTTCTGCAGATACAACCCAGGCAGAAAAGCCTCAAACAAGTTCTGCAGGAAGCCAGATTTACATAAGGACAAACTTTTTTATCTTTCTGATCCAGGATAGGATTCTTTTAGTGGTCATGTAAATGTTTTTTTTTTTAAAAAAGTGTCCTTATGTACACAGGTATGGTATCTCACAAGCACAAGTGATCAGGTAGCACCCTCAATTTGCAGCTGTAATTTAGAATAGATGCACCTTTATTAACTTGAAATTGGGCTTAATTTACAGCTACGTGATCTTCACATGTTTCATAGATTTACATCCAATTCTGAAGAGCACAAAGTGTTATCATTAGGCACTGCTGAACAAGAAGAAATTGAACAATTTACGAAACTAAATGAAAGCATTTATCGGCACACACACCAACACGATTTACAGAACCTAGCTTGTCGAATTCCACTTTATAGATTGTTTGCTCCTATAAAATACATACTGTGGCAGACTAAGTTCTAAGGCATAAATTAGTACTGTATTTTATTTCTCAGTTTTCTCCACCAGTATCACAGTCCTGAATACAACAGAAATATTTAAGACACCACTGCAACTGCAGGCTTGGGGTTTTGCTGCAGTTTTGGTTCATTTGCAACTACAGCACTGCCAGGAATTTTCACATATTTGTCAAAGGACATTGCTTACTCTCTTACCCTTAATTAAACCACGTTAACCAATCAGGAGGAGATGAAATTAAAAAAAAAGGAAAACTCTCGGAAATCATTTGTATCCACATCCCTGTGGCTTACACACAGCCCTTCTAACCCCTCCCCAAAAACGCACAGAGGTATTTTAATAGAAGGAGCACAAGACTGTTGCAGCACTCGGCATTTTCTTCGCCACCAAAGTTGTCGCCTTTAGGGGTGCTGACAATTTCTTCCGAAGTTTAAAAAGGCTTTGGGCTGCAAGAGGAGGTAGAAGCAGAGCACAGGCTGTTTTGAAATCCTTGCTGGAGAATTAAAAAAAAAAAACAAAAAAAAACCACCACCAAAAAATCCCCCCAAACCACGAGCTCGATCTCCTCCAATGAAAGAGGTACCACAGGGTGTAGGCAGGTTGCCAGGCGAGCTCGGCAGCGTGACCGCACTGCATTGAGTTTCTTTAATGAAAGCCAGGAAAGAACACATTACACAGTGTTTCTTCTGAGAGCCAGCTAGCCTCCAGTGATTGAAATCAATAAAAACAGTCGGCAAGGGGCCCAGTGGGGGAAGAGAGAAATCTCCACTACAGCATTCAGTTAGCTTTCCACTTTCTCCCTCCCCCCCTAAAGTTAAACTCTGAAGATCACCATGACAAGCTACTTCGCTTCCAGCGCGGGGAAGACGCTGGTGGGGATTTAAAGGAAGCGAGCGCTTTCCTTCGCCTCCCTGCCTTCGCTCTCCCCCCAGCGCGAAGAAAATGAAAGGCTTGTTTGGAATTTGAATCCTGCCTGGAAAAACTTCTTCGGACAAGTGCATCGTTCTGCATTTCAGGAAAGGGATGGATTTTACAGTTGGAGAATGCTAAAAGGTGAGAGGGGAAAGAAAAGGAGGAATCTGATTCAGCCAGAGCCCTCGTACAGGCTAGGATGTCCACCACGGTGGAGGGAACCTCTGGAGCTGCGAGGAGGACTGCAAGCAAGCGCCTGAGACCGGCACGATCTGCACCCTAAAGTGGCCGAAACATTAGGGAACACGTGACCGCCGCGCTGACCCAGGTAAGCAGAACCTGCTTTTAACGATTCTCTGCACCGCGTCCAAATTCTTTCCGCTTCAGCCTCTGCAGATTGCCCCGCGTCCTCCCTCGTTAACCTCAGGCAAGTTAACACTAAGCTTGTCCCGTCTGAAAATGGTGTTGGGCCACTAATCCTCACTGAACTATAAAACATGCACAAAAGCCCTTTGTTTACTGTTTTTGCGTTGCGTTTGCTGGTTGACAAGGTAGGACGGGGCCGTTGCGTAACTCCAGCCCCTCCAGAAGGAGCTCACGCTCCCGACCCAGGAGGGCCTGCTCAGCGTAAGGAAACACAACTGACCCCGCATGCTGGAGCCGACTGCGATCCGAGAGAGTGCCAGTAATGAATTTCTAATATGGTCCATATTTATCTATTTTATTTATGTATTTTAATCACCATAGCAGCCACATACAGTACATACTTGCACTGAGTTCCATGTGCTGATCTGTACCACAAATCACAGCAACTTGGATGCACGGGGGCTTGTCCGATTGTTTTGTCGAAAAGAACTTTGCAATTACTTGTTAACACAGCCAAGGGGGATTTCTGGTATGTTGTTTAGGAATGACTGACACAGAATTTACCCAGCACATGTATATTTTGCCATTACCCTAATGCATGCAGGTTTTCTACAGATACCCCCATAAAAATGGGAAAGACACAGATCGTAGCTGTAGATCACAACATCCTTCTCAAGTTTTTGGCCAACTTCAGGTGATTTATCTAGACTTCAGTGAGACACAAAGGGTGAAATCAAAGCCTGCCTTTTGGAAGGCAAGCAGAAATGATGATGGCCACATCTCTTTTCCAGCAATGGCAGGAATTCACTGGGACAGACAATGAATAGGTGCCTACAGAGCAAGAGCAACCACGGCTGCCCCCTCTGTGCTGGCCATCCTTAGATGTTGACAGCAACACACAGGCTGGCTGCCAGAGAGCACTGGGGAGGGACTGGGTGCCTCCACTTCCACTCAGGACCCCCCAGGGGGATGTTTCAGCACCTCATTATCCCAAACCTGTGGGGTACAAACACAGCCTGGATGACTCTGATGGTAGAGAGAAGAGACTTCCCAGCGTCTCCTCCATTTCAGTACCATCAGACAGAATGCAAGAATTTAGTACAGCAAGTGCATGTGTATTTTTGCAGGTGCAAACGTTGTTCTTTCTTTGGAAAATGCAGCCTTTTAAGGGTGATTTTATTATTTTCTCATCACATGGAAATGGAAATGACCCATACACGTAAAGAGTGACCTGGAGAACACTCCCATGACCAAAAGTAAGGGACTCTTATTTCTGAATATAAGTTTAAGCATTTTTAAAGCATGAACTGTTCTAACCAAGCTATGAAAATAACTGAGGCTATATGTAAATAGTAGTAAGTTTTTACACTGATTTCATCACTCCAGTTTTGAACTCGTCATACAGAACAGTTGCAAAATTATAACTGAAGATGTAATTAAATAATAATAATTTACAATTTAAAAAAAAAGCCAAGTGGTGATTCATAATACAAGATGGGCCCATATGAGGTTTTGGGCATATCCATAGACCCAAGATTCACCTCACTTTCCACAATTTTCAAAATCTGTTCCATGTTTTGCCTCCTCCCTGCACAGATCCTTTGCAGAAATGACAGCACCTTCAGAGTTCGGGAATTACAGCCATCACTCCCACACCAATCAACAAGTCTGTTTTGCACTGCTCTTGGAGCTAAATTTATCCTTATGCAGAGGAATTCATTGAAGTCTTTACTTCAAATTAAACCAAGGAAAGCTTAGGTGAGACTCAGGCAATGCATCTAACTTGTACCGACATTCTCAAGCTCAGATGATATCCCTCCTCATTACTCTCTCAGCAGAAAATATAAATATTATCTTTAAAGCGGAGTGCAGCGTATTTTTGCTCAGTGATGCATTTTTCAGAAGCTAAGTGGTATGAGTTTCCACAGCATTTACTATTAATGGAACGTGTTCTTTTTGAAACACACAACATAGAAATGTTTTCTTATTCAGAAGATGTTTTGACCAAACACACATATTCTACCAGTCACACCACAAGGCAAGACTTGACAAAGTTTTTCAGTCATGCCAATGTTATTAAAGCAGGCTCTGAACAGTGACCTAGTCCTTCAGACTCTTCCTTTAGAGTATGGAGATCTGGAAGAATCCCACGTTGCTTTGCTGAGTTGGATACAACAAAATAGAACCAATGGGAACCTATTTCTCCCATTCCGACAAGCCTGATAGTCTCGTATCATCATCATCAATAAGAAATCACATCTTCACCACAGTCAAGAGTCCTAAATAGTTCACGCCAATCATCCTTACGGTGATATATGTTAGTAAAAAAGCTTTCTGAAAACAGTATATAAGGTTTTGTAACAGTCCGCAAAGTAGATTAAACGCTTTTAAAGGTGGAAGGACAAACATTTTGTTTTAATCTCACCTATCTAAATCTTTATGAAGGGAAATATCTGGGGTTCTACAAAACAAGTTGAATGGCTATTCCAAAAATGCTGACATTCAACAGTAAAAGGGCAAATATCAGGGTCTGCTAAACACCTGGATAGCCCATTAGGGGGGAAACAGGATACTAGTGTCTGCACTGGTGGAAAAAGAGCATTGCCATCCCTTTGAAATGAACGTGACTTGACACTTCTGAAATACTGTAAAGCTTCAAGGTATCTCCTTCCTTATTTACACCAGTGGTTCATGTTCACAGTATTGAATTCACTCAGCTGAGTACATTTAGTTTGCTCAGTCTCAAACTGACAGCTTCTCTGCAACGTACCCGTTCTGACTCAAAAATGGAACACAATTAAACATACAGTTGGAGAAGGTACATTTTCCCCCATCTATGGGAAAGACTAGTGGAGCAGAAGACTAGTTATTAGATGCAAAATAAAGGGTTATCAATCCCTAGGAAAGGCAGTTTTCCTTACAGTTCAAATAGGAATCCTTACGTTTTACTTAAGAAGAAAATTTTTGTTAAACACAAAAAAGCTATCAAAACCCCTAAAAAAACCTCATAACTCTTTACTAACAAGTTGCCATCAGCTTCAGCTCCAGAGTTCAACAGGATGCGTAGCTAGAGGGAATTAATGCCCTGGCACATATCCTCTACTTTCAAACTCTTTGTGTTCTACCATTCAATTAAAAGAAAAAAATAATACTTCAACAAGTTCCTATTAATTAATTCCTTATTTAACAAAACTAGTATGACCGTACTGTGCTAAGATATTTAAAAAAAAAACCTGTTAAATATTCCAGAATATATTTCATACATCCATCTATTTAAATATTCAACTGCACATGCACACATATGCAGGAACATGCAATTTTCAATTTGTGATGAACAAGACCAAAAAGGAGACACTCAAGAAAACAGAGTGGGCAGGATTTATTTCTTTAGCAAAATGTGTTCATGTCATGATTCAACAACCCTAAAATAGACACTCACAGCAACACCCACAACACAAGCAGCCCCTCAACTGTCCTGCACATTCATACCATGACAACTGAGCATAAGGGTGTCCAGAACCTCTACTCGTGTCCTGCCACTTGATTTGCTTTACAGTAGGATAAATGGTTTGAGAGACAGAGAGTTGGACCCTAAGTTTGGTTATGAAAAGAGAGACATCTTAACACAGAATAAGGAATGGATGTGATGGACTTTACAGATTTTTACATTTGACTTTATGTCCTGTGATAACCAGAGGCGGGTGACTGAGACCGTGACAATTACTTTCTGTGAAATTATTATTCTCGTAAATATATATAATTTCCATGAATAGACCTTTGAACACCTGGTATGCAGAATCTGAACCTGTTTAAAGAAACAAGTGCTATAAAGCTCCACGTGTATCTCAGATACAGTTCGGTTCCCACTGAACATCCTGTTTTCAGAAGTTTTGTCTGAAGGAGAAAGGCAAAGCAACAAGGGTTCTAGGAGCTGGCATGACTTACACAACCTAGCTTTCCTCCAGGTCTGCTTGCTGCTCTTGCAATCACAATGATCAAGCACAAGTAGCACTGTCTCATTAAACATGACTGGTAAGAAGAAAGAATTTGAATATATCATTTGTCAGTTTGAAATGGTCTCCTGAAAGTTCCTTAAGAAAATTCCATCCATATTTTCAGCATTTTGAAAGTCTCCGAAATGAAAGTGCAACCCATTCCCAAATCCTATTTATTTAGCAATGCTTTACCTGCTTTCTGTTCTTGTGAGCTCCCTGATAACTGTATGTCTATGATACTAACTCTTAAGCTCTCCAAATTTATCACATGGTCCTGGGACACTGAAATGACATCTGGTTTTTATAGCATCAGGTGTGCCTTCATTATGCTTTTGTGAGGCAGAGCAGAAAATTGAAAAACAATTATGATTTAAGACCCTAAATTAAAACCTGTCGACTGTTTAGAAAAAATACTCCATAAAACCTGTTTATATTTCAACAGACCACACTGAAGAATATCATTGTAAAAGCAGCACAAACCAAGGTGTTGGTGGTGTTTGCTTATCATGGAATTGAGGCACCTAGCAAGTTATCCTAGAATAAAATTTTATTAAACTATATTTCAATAATAAGTAGCTTATACATATTTATAAAATAAATACTATGATTTATGTGGATTGAATTTACAGCTCATGTTAGTTTCCAAAGTCAAGTTATATTTTACATCTTTGATAAACCAAGTATAAACGCAACAGAAAATGGCAGTTGCCCACAAAATTTTAAAGTTAAGTATAAAATAGAGTGGATAATTACAGACAGAATAACATGTGAAATTCAAGAAAGCATGGACCAACCCCCTAACAGGAGGATTAAGTTTATCACATACCTGTTCTGTTATCATGTATTTTTGCAGGGATCAAAAGAAAGGAAAGTTTTAAGGTAGGAACAGCAAGCAACTTCTTCATTGCACACAGGGCAGCCCAGCCAAAAGCATTGGAGATGGTCATTAGAAAATGCAGACTGTCAAAGAGAAATGTTTGAATTGTTAGTGAAAGAAGAGTCAGCATTTCCATAGCGCATCCAGGATAATGGCTAGAGTGGGAACAGATTGCAAAGCTTTGGAAGTGAAGTAGTTTGTGCTTGGTAGAAGAAAAGGAGAGCAAAGAAAGAGAGAGATTAATAGCAAATGGAAGATCCATCAAATGAAATTCTAATCTTCAAGAAATTTAAAAAAAAATTTAACTAGTCTGGAAAAAAACCCAATATATCAGAATTCTTTTTTGAATGGCAACAGAAAAGCTTCGTATTTCCTTTTACTTGCAAACAGTAGAACATACTTTAAAACAGAAAAATCAAACTAAAATAAAAATTAGAATGATTCTACCTTAACATGAGACATTCCGGTATTACGAATGTGGAATGAGAAAGCAGATATCATACTTCTCCGTTGAAGATTAAATTAAAAGTCAAGATGTCTCCTAAAACACTTTAAATAAAATTGCAATCTCCAAAAGAAAAAAAAAAGTTTGACAAAGAGATTTTCTCATCTTTTCCTTTTTGTTTTTTAAACTTTCTTTAGAAATAAGTACTTTCCCTCGGAATACTGGGAACTAAAATCATACTGGAAGGTCATATGGTAGAAATGGAGAGAGGACCTCCTGCCAGCGATACAGGCAACATGGTTACTGAACCGTGAAGTCAAGGCGAACAGGGAACACTGGAAAAGTCAGAGAAGCCAGGAAATTCAACACCTAGTTTGCTTTCAAGATAGCAAAGACAAAAACATTATATGCCCCGCACGGGATTCTCCTAGATTCTCTGAATTAACTCTGCCTTTATTTAAGGCTTTCATAAAATGTCATTGACCCTTAAAAACTTCTATTAGTTGACTCCAAAAATTCCAAACCAGTTTTGAAGCACTGACTTAGCTCCCACTGTACATGACCACCCAGGCATCCACTAACAAGAAGAGGTGCAAATTCATGATAAATTCCAAGTTTCAAGTTATAAACAGGAACATGATTCATACTTTTCCTGGCTTTGAAAATATTTATAACTTTTTTTTTTTGGTACCTCTACACCCAGATCTTGCTATGATTAGACTTGGGATACAACTGAAAATGAAAGATAATAATCTGATTCATCAAACACTCTTGACAACTTTCATGACAAGAAGTATGGTTCATGTTGGCAGTTTTAAATCAGACTTTGCTACTTGCCCAAAGTAACAAATTTAAACCAATTCTGGAACTTCCCAGCCTAAGAAGTCCTAACTTTCAGGCACGTGGTCAGCAAAACAATGTATCATGGAACAACATTTTCGCCTTTCATGCAGTACGTATTCATTTTTACATACATAAAATCAAAAAGGGTTATAGCTCCTAAAGCCTCCAACTGGATAAACATTCCCAAACTATTTTGTTTCGTGTACATTTTTGCATGTCAGCTCTTTTGCACATGTGTGTCCGCCCTCCTTAGCTGCAATCAGCGTGGCCCAATGTCGCAAACGGAGCCAACAGCCATCGCGTCCTGCATCCCTCCCAGGGCCTTGTGCATCCCCTGCCCCTTGCAGGGAGCCCTCGGCTCGGGAAATACTAAAGCCTAAAGCCCCATTGTGATTGGCAAAACATACACGAGAGAGTTCTACAACAAAATGGAACCGCTGCCCAAGATCAACAAAAAGACAAGACAAAACAACAACAACAAAAAAATAAAATCAAAGAACCTTCTAAGAGTTAGTCATGATGCTGTTCAGTCCCCCAAGGTGGTACAGCTCCTCTCTCGTTCGACATTTGTCACACCAACAATTATATAATTTAAGTACCTGATATCTTAAATCTGCCATACCTTATGAACAGTAGGAATAGAAATTCTGAAATAAATACATGAAGCCACCTGGCCAATATTCCAGAGTTTTCTGCACCCAGAACCAGCAGGAAGGCCACGGGAGATAACCCTCGTGCAGAATGAGGGTAGACCTGTGCCCTACAACTTCCAGGCAATGTAAAGCTGAGCTTAGCCGCCAGAGAAATTGTGCAGGAGAGAAAGATAGCAAGCAAAACTCCAAGGAGTAGGTAATACAGTTTGCATAACATTTTTCAACTCCCAGCTAGATCCCTGGATTTAGGGGATCTGAGAGTTCAGAAAGGTACCAAACTGTGTTTTAACTACTGTAATTAACATAACAAACAGTTCTGGTCTATGCTTTCTAATGTTTAGATGTATGATTCAATTCTAGTTGCAGACAGACCTTCTAAATTTCATGTGTTCTTAAGCATCAGCAGAGCCTTCTATTATTACCCTGCTAGGCTGGACTTGGCCAAGGGTGAGATACTGCAGTTACCAGATCTTATACGTTCATTTTTTCTAGTGACTA
>NW_009260180.1:505889-576582 GCF_000687185.1 Egretta garzetta | reverse complement strand
CCATGGGACTTATCCTAACGTCTAGCCCAAAGAAGAACGGTGATATATACTGGAGAATTCGAATGGCACACAAAATGGAGAGAAAAATATAAACTCTGCATACATGAGGCCCTCACTGGCAAAATATATAGAATGTTCTCAAGTTGACAGTTTTATAACTCTAAATGGTTTCGCAAATGCAATCCAAACAAAAGAGCAGAGATGTACCCTAAATCACTCAGCAATTGCTGCTTAGAAAAACCAGCAACCACTAACTCCAGCGAACAAAAAGAGTTGCTTTAAGTAAGCTTAATGAATGGAAAAAATGTCAGGATTTTTTGTCATTGTTCTTTCAGCTTTATTTTTCTATATTCTTGAATCTATACACATAATGATTCAGTTCACCCTGACAAATATTGTATAACCAGCTATCAATCACATCAACTTTTTATATGTTGAGAGAAGTCAGATACCAAGTGATAAAATGAGTTCAGGCAGAGGGCATATGTTAAGCAGCTGTGAGTCCATTTAAGCTGTCTATATGCTTAAAAGCTTAATGTCATTACACAGAGCTCCGATTTCGTCCTTTCCCGCCTTACACTACAATATCCACATTATATATAATAGAAATTATTTACTGGAAGAAATATAGTCACACAGTGACTGCAGCAATACAAATACGCTTATAAATTACATGTAGTATATTTTGCTTACAGTGATAGATTACACAACCAAATACTTCTCTTTAGGCTCCAAAGAAAGCTTTACTTATGAATAAAAGAATCTCAGGTAATAGTTTCGGGAACAATTTAAACCTCCCTAAGTTAGTACTGCTGCCAAAAGACACGCTCTCTATTTTCTCCCACCTCTTCCTTGGGTTGGCACAAGTGTTTGCACAGTCTTGTAAACTCACCTGGGTTAAAATTACCTCGCTATCCTCCCCCAAAGGTTACTTTAAAACCAAATCAGGTCCTTAATTCAATTCACTGTGAATATTTCTGCCAGCAAAAAGAGGTGATAGAAAGGTGGAAGCAAGTGGCTGTGCAGCTTGTGGGATCCCATTTTTTGCAGCCTCTAGCTGAAGACACCATTCCTTAAAATAAATATAAGTGTAAAATACGTAATGTAATAAATATAAGTGTAATGTATGTAATGTCACTATGTGCATCCTACCTTTTAAGTACAGGGATGATGAACTTCAGCTTGCCAGCTCTCAAATCATCACAGATCTTTTGGTATTTGCTGCTTTTTAGGAGTGGCATCCATTGCACGGGTTTGGGCTTTCCATTATTTCCCTCTAATCTCAAAATGACAGTAGAGGCCTAATAAAGGCAGAAAACATAATTTTTGCTTCCGAGGGCCTAAACTCAGGCTGTTCCCATGAAGCACGAGGGTACGGCAGTCACCAAGAGCCTGGTTCTATTATCAAGACCGGTGACAACATTTCCAGTGACCTCAGTCAGAGGCTGCAAAAAAACAGACAAAGGAGGCAGCGGGGAGTGGGAAATGTTTTAGTAAAAAGGAACAAGAAACTGAGGGGAGTCAAAAGAATTAATGTTTACATGCGGAAGGAAGAGAAGGAGAACTGAAAGTACAAAAACCAGGAGTATCTGGTGAGCGCATGGGAGGACACTGCAGGGCAGGAGGGGGGACCCTGTGGAATAGATGGGGTAACATGAGGAGCTTTAAAAAAGGGTTGATGGATGTGCTAAACTGCATGAAATACCATAAAGGCAGAGTGCAATGGAAGAAAGGGAAACAAAGGCAAAAGTAAACATGTGAGAAAAGTGGAGAACATGAAACCCTTGAGCACATACGTAATATGACTGGGATGGCTGTTCCTCTGCTATGTTTAGAGAGATAGTGGAGAGTAAAAAAGGCACATCCCCAAACCAAGCACAGGAGAGAGCAGGTGAACAGAAACACCTCCAGATGGAGAAGAGAGAGCTCTCCCTGTTCATTGCTCAGATATGGATGCTTAACACTGAGTACAGAATCTGAGACCACCACCCAGAAGGCAGCTACTATTTCTCAAAGTTAAGCAAATCAGAAAGGAACCAACAACGAGGTGTTGTAATGTATGTTTAAATGTATGATTTACAATTTGTGATTTAACCCAAGACTGGCAATATTGCATACTTCATATTTCTATTATTCAAAATGTGTCAGGCAAGAATCAGTCAATCAGGAATCCAATAAAACCACTGTCCTTCCTCACAGAGGGTAAGCATTCACAATACGACCATAACAACGTGGACCTAATACCTTCATAAGAACATTGTGAAAAAGCTGTTTTTCTTGCAGACACAAACAAGTAAATTCAAAAAACTTTGATAACCAATACAGCAATTTATAGATTTTTATAGCATATAGAATTCACATTTTCACAGTACTGAAAGTATTACTATAAAGGAGAAGTCCCTCTGTTGTCTTAGTCCTCGTAGATGAGCTATTTGTTTATTTTCTCCCTTCAGATGATGCTCTCTGGCTGCTACAGCTGCTATTCCCTGAATCACAGTGTGTGACTGTTCAGCATATACATTGACTTCCCACCCATCAAAAACTCGGAAGCACAGCCAGGAAACAGCCAGGGAAACAGAGAGAGTCCAACTGGAGTTCTCTGGCTTTTTCAAGCTGTAACTGCAGCGAGATGCTGGTTAGCATCCTGCATTTGGGAATGAGCAAGAAAATCCCCTTCACTTCCTACCTACCCGTCACTGGCCAACAAACACATCAGAAGCTATTTTTTCCTTTTGTTGCAAAAATTCTTTTTTGCTTGCTAATCCCAGGACGGGTAATGGTAGCGGTCAATTATTAAACTGCTCCAGTAGTTTAACAGATGATGATTGAGTTTGAAATAAAATTTTGCTTTTATTATTAAGCTAATTAAATAATCAAATGCTACCATCTAACAATAACCCATACCCATAACTTTATTAAGGTTTCTAATCTAATAAAGAAAATAAATTATCTTCACATATTATACAAATTCAAATATATGACCAGATGTGGCCATGGCAGTTATAGAAGAGAACGATACGCGCTGCCATCCTCTGTCCTACCCTTTGCATTTCCTCTTGGAGTTGCATCACGTCTGCAGACAACATTCAGTTCAGCAATCACTCAAAGCAAGCGGCAGGATCCTGTTAAAGGTCAAACTCTAGCAACCTTTTAAAAAGGGTCATAATTATGTAAACACAAGATACAGCAATGGCTGAAGTCTGTAACCTCACAGCGGATACACACTGGGATACGCTGTACAACCAGCGGCACACAGCAGAGGAATCGTAAGCATCAGTGGAGAATTTGAAACCTCACTGCAAAAACTTTAATTTGATCTACTTGTAACTCTTAGTCACAGGAAGCATGCAAAAATGTATTTTACATGCCTGCGTTTCTAAGTACACCCATGTTATTAGCTTCTTAGTAGAAAATTTTACACTTACACTGAGAAAAAGGAGGTCACGGCTTCTACTTCAAGAATAGGAAGAGGAATGGTATCTAACCCAGCTCAAAGACATGCCAGGATCTGGAGGCACAGCCCTTGAGACAGAATGCAGACACCTGCCTAAATCAACCACCCCTCCAAGCAAAGGGAGAATCTCCACCTGGGACTGGTTTAATTTAGTGTCAGGACAGGAGACTGCTCTTCCCTTTTGAACCTAACCACTTAGAAATGCGTTTATCACAAAAATTAAACTCGTTCAACTATCAAGTGGGGGGGTTTGCCAAAAATACATAGCAAGTGTAAAAGCAATCTAGTGAATCACTGTATCTACAGTAGAAGCAATAACTTAAATTTGACACATTGGTGCGCCTTTCTCATAAGCAAAAGGATAAAAGAAAATGACTAAGAACTTCCATAGTTTCCTTGGTTTATGCAGAACTTTATAAAAAAAATTAAAAATCAGCAGACAAGTTAGCTTAGTAATTTTATTCAACTTTGCTGTAAAATTGCTCCATCTTACAATTTTGTTTTCTCATTTAAATATTACATATAGGCATAGGAAACTGATTTCACCCAATATCAAGAGACTAACAAAACACTGTACTTTCAAGTATTCTTTATAATTCCAGTTCCTTCAGAAAAAACTTCCACATTAGCAGCATTAAAGAGCACTGCAATTTGACTGGGCTTTCCCTAGTGAAAGTAATAGAATTTAAACACACAACTGTGCTGATTTAACATGAGCGCATGCAACAGTAAGAATTATTCAAGTTGCAAAAACATTTGTGTGACTAATTTTCATCAGAAGGGTCTTTTGTTTTGACCAAAGTACTTGGGTTCATTGGTACAGAAGTAATGACACAGAAAAGTGTCCAGGTACAAAATGTCGAATTCCTCAAACACTGGGTTAATTTGTTTTCTAAACCTAAACCAATATTTGATCAGTTGAACAAATATTTGAAAGGCATTTGGCTAGTTATCTATTTAGAAAGAGAACAAATTTATTTAAAAGGACTTTTTCCCCCTCAGGCACCACAGAACAAAGTTTAGATTGAGCTCACAAGACTAAGATTTTTCTACTTGGTCTTGGATTAGACCCTTCCTAAAAGATTATCACTGTAAGGACATTAGTGCTTAATGGGAAATGCTTTGGGAATTAGGAATGCTTTAACAGGAAAGAACAAATATGCTATAAGAAATGATATGGCAAAACACTCTCCATCTACTACTTAAATAGCGCCAGTTTAGATAGTAGTTTTACCAATGAGTCAGGTATTATTAAGTATGAGCTGCTTCTCATGACAATTTCTACTGCAAAAGTAATGTCTGGAGGAATCATGATGTCTTCCAGTTATGTCAGCAAGTAAAATTTATTCGCTTGTTTAAAAGAAATGCTCAGCCTCTATTCTCCTTGTAATTCCCTCCAAGCGCATCTATGATATTCTTAGGCATATTTCAGGCCGTCTCCACCTGTGCAGCTGATCTCTTTCCCCTCACATCAGGGCAAAAAAGTTCAGTATCAGAAGAAAAACAAATTAAATTCGGTCTCAGACAAGTCTGGAGGTCAACTTCTACAGCACAACAAGATTTCATGAGAGACAGCTTTGATAGCAATCGCTGTTTGAAGGTGCGACAACATGTGGAGAATATGAGCAAGCAAGGGGCATGCAGAAATCAGGACCCGCTCCTGGTCCGCCCGTGCTGGCTGCAGGCGAGGCGACTCTGGGCTTTTTCCAGCTGGGTGTGGAAAGCGATCCCACGTCCTCCCCAGGCAGTGTGCGCTGGTGCTTCCTTACAGAGAAAAATGTGTTCCTCCTATTCAGCTGTAACGCCCTGTGTCACTTGATGACCATTTCTCACATTCTCCCATGCACCTCAGCAAGGAGCCTGGCTCCACCTTCTTGGCGAGCTCCTCATAGGGAGGGGATTTGGCCAAAGTAGAAAAGGGATCCTACATCAGTTACTACATTACTATTCTACTAGAATTTTTTTATCCGTAATATTTAAATGAATATCCTTTTGAACAATACAGTACTGAAAAAACTAAATATTTTAAGTGCAAACCTATGTTTCCATAAAAAAATGAAGATGTGATTAATAACATGCCGCTTAGGTACTCCAGAAGCTTTATTGAAGTGCAAGTATATGCTACTACTTGCTAAATATAGAACCAGAGAACACCTATCCTTACCACAGTGGAATATGTCACTATACCATTTAGGTGAAAGGAATAAACATCTGACAGCAAAAACATTCATATTAAAATCTATGCAAAATTTATGACAGGCTGAAAAAGACAAAGTCTAAAGAAGCGAAAAGTGTAATCATCTCAAGGTTTATCTTCAGTTTAGAACTGGAAGTATGATCAAAGGACTGAAAAAAGTGTTATTTGCAAATGAATAATTAACCTGGAGCACCTCCTGAACTCCTATAAACATACGAGAAATAAAAGCAGAAAAATAACTTTCTAATACAGTTCCTCTTACAAGCAATCGTCAAGGGTTTTTTAAGCATTTTTATCTATTCAAAGTGTGTATCTCCTGCCAAACTGTTTGTTTATCTTTCCTTTTAATCAAAAAAACCTGCTTGAAAGAGCACACAGACCTCTAAGGCCTTCTGAAATCCTTCGCCCATACTAAAAGCCTTAAAACTTCTATTACTTTCTTTTTAGCTTTTTAGAATAAGGTTTGTATTTGGATTTCAATCAAATTAGGTTTAATGTTCCTGGTAACAATTTAAATTCCCTGTAACAATTTAAAATATTAACAATTTTCATAATTTTGTCCAAAAGCTTTTAAATGGGTGGTGATCCTTACAAAGTTAGAGTTACAATAGGACACCAACTCTACTTCAAAAGTTACACCATGGGAGATGCCATTTGTGAACCGTGCTTTAGCATATGTTCAGTATATAAAGTTATTTCAGTGCTGTACAATAAATAATACGGCAACATATGCTTTCAACACATTTGGAAGTAAAGTCATAAAACCAGTCTTGTTTTGGCCAAAGTGCAACAATTTACACGCAACAAATGTTGCAAATAGGAAGCCGCAAAATCCACTACAAAGAAAGTTTTGTGGCATTTTTGTGGCTCTTTCTCCAGACTGATAATCAGAATTAAAAAAAAAAAAAATAAATCTAGACCACAAAATACCTAACTTGCTTGGTTAGCAGGGTCTTTTGTAGCTGTGTCTCCATTTCACACGCTCATCTGCACAGGAGAGCCAGCAGCACGAGGAGTAAGCCACAGCAGCACTGCAGTACCTTCATTAACTCAGAATCCAGAATGCAAAGGGCTCCATAATCAGCGGAGAGGAAAGTGGATTTATGGTATCAGTACAGGCGATACATTTTAAAGAGCTGTAGTGGCTCCACAGTAATTAACAACTTATTGTGATAATTGTTCACAGAGCATTTGGCTTGTGGTGAGTCTCAGGCAGTGATCTTGCAGAAATGAGTCTAATTACAATAAGACTAAGATGGCTTTGCCAGAACAAGCATTGGATATAGCATCATCCTTCAGGAAGGAATGATGGTTGAAGGTGTAAGCTGCACTGTCACCAGTTCTTCTGTAAACTCTTAGATGGAGATGCCTTTGACAAAGCTGCAAATATTCTTTCGATGCTGCTGGGGGCACCCTGGTCTGCACACACGTGCCCGGTCGGTTCTACAGTTGGTTGGTTGTTCAATGTCCTTGTCCAGCAGGGCAGGTACCACCAAGGGTGGGAAGTTCTCCATGGTTAGGAGCAGGAACACTGTTCCTGGTATATGATGTAGCACAGGGCTTCTTGGTGTCTTTCACTAAGAGCAGTACTGTTCAGTTTTGGTAGCGCTGAGTAGCTCCGTACTGGCTGGTGCCTGGATCATTTGGGAAACTTTTGGTATGAGATGTCAGCCGGATCACTGGCTTAGGCTTTCCTTTTTTGTCTACTGAAGGAAGAGAGATCTCTTCAGTTGCTCAAGACCAGTGCTCCTTTCTTTTCAGCTTTTGAATGAAGTGAATTGAGGAGGAAGAAGCAGCAAAAATACGCAGAAAACTTGTAATGAAAATTCAAGTTTTGAATGCTCATACAGCTCACATGGCTAACATAAAATCACTCACAGTTGTGTGTAATTAAAAACTGTAACTCAACAGATAAAAAGTGTTTGTAGGCAAAACCACAATTGGATCCTCCCTTGCAGTTTGTAAAACTGTCTAGTAAGGTCTGAATGTCTATATTTGCTCACAGTATATCTGAAGGCATCTCAGTTCAAATGGTTTCCTCCTGGCTTCCCGATTAAAGAGAACATATGGAACGAGAGAGAAATGAGTCTCTCCAGAGCTGTAGAATCATTGCACGTTCAGCACTGAATCACTACAGAACCCTTTAAACAGGAGCGTTATTGAATTGCACGTACCAAAACTAAACCAAACTTGCTGTGCTGTGCCTAAAAACTGCAACACATGAAACAAAAGAATTCATATGCTCTACAAAGAGGATCTCTGAAGGGCACTTGTGCCCTTGGGAGCCAACTTATCAAATACTGTTCCAGTCTGGAAGTTCAGAAAGGGAAGGAAACCTTAGCATTTTTCTACTTTAAGAAAGAAGAGGAAAACAAAAATCCCTGAAAACAACTCTTTTCTCAGCACCGGATTCGTTATACCAAGTCACCGTAAACCTGCATATTCCTGGTTACTGAAACCCTGGTGGGTTAATACAGGGGGGGGGAAATGCACTAAGAAAGTCAGGGTTTATCCGTACTGTTCTTACAATGTGGATGACCTAATGGATTTTTTTTCATTTTCAGTATTATCTCTGATATAGTTTGTTCTTTCTGCTCTGATTTACAGTATAAACCCCCCCCCCCAAAATATAAAAATACATTTCTATTTTAGTTGTCTTGGTTTTGCTGTATTTTTTTATTACTTTATCAGGCTTTAAATCCTAGGAATTCCCTTGCTCTGTCTCAAAGAAGAAAACTAAAACACTGTTATGTACATATGAGAAAAGAACATTTAGTATTTAATCTTTTTAGCTGCAAAATCAAATGCACCCAATGGAACACACGAAGGAGCCAACATCAGGCATATATTTCAAACACATTATAGAAGCGATCAAAGAAAAAAGGGAAGAACTCTAAAGCAAAGCTACTTGCCTAACAGACTATGCATAAACCATTGAGTCTTTTGAGTGGGATAAATACGTTTCAGCCTGTGCCACTAATGTGATGTTTTAATGGTGTGAGAACTATAAACAAAACTTCTTAAAGATAGATAATAAACTATGAAGTCCGCTAGAACATTTAAAGGATCAAATAAACAAATACACATCTTTCTTTTCCTGCCAAAAGTGGACATCACACGAATCCTGGTGATGGATGCCACAGGGTTGAGAATGTTGTCACTTCTTCTGGACAATGAAACAAAACCACAGAACCCAGCAGGGGAAGCAGCCAAGTTTAGCCACCGTATCTGGGCAGCACGATCCTATAAATACACACATGGCATCTAACCAAGGCTACGATTGTCATTCCCCTTGTAAGAAAATGATTAGTTTTACTACGCTAATAATATACTCTGAAATACCGAGGAATCAGAATCAATTTTCATGTAATAATACCAGAACGTGATTCCACACTTCAGTAATAACATTCTGCTGTAAATGTGCAACCAAGATGTGTGCAGCGAAGGCTCGGTAATACAGATCCAGAGAATTGCGCAGCATCTAGTCCAATCCAGTTACCAGTGAGGGCAGGGGAGGAGGCCACAGGAGGACACATACTGAGCTACGATGGCTTATGCTGATAAAGGAGCTGGCTGAAACTACTCCTCATATGAGTTCATTACATACTGTGAGCATGACGCTATCGCAGAAGTGCTTAAAATGAAAGCCAACAACATAGATTCCTGTTACTTTGTTTGACGCAAAAAAAAAAATCATTTACACTGAAAGCTTTGTCTTCATTCATATCACAACGAGTACAATGTACAATATGATATTACAAGAAAAGCCTCTTGATTTCAATTCATTTAAAAAGAGACAGAACTGGGCCAGTTTGATATACCATCACGACTCTGCTTTGTTTATCAACAACTATCATGCATTACTGCCTGTAATTCAATTTTAGGAGTATATTGTCTAGCAGTTTTATAATCAAGATCATTTTTACTACTGGAAATGATATAAACTTGGACAAGGATAACATTCAACATTATCAAATGGGAGACATCAGAGTTATGATTTCTAGGCACAAGTGGTAACTGGATTGGAAGGCAAAGTTCAAGAAAACAGTAATACTCTTGTGTATTAACAGAAGGCTTGTTCTGCTCTGCAGTGCACTACCCAAGGCCATTTCCTTCCTCAATATTAAAATTCTAATCAGCCTTCATTTCATCTACAGAAATTTATGACCTAGTTCAAGTTCTGTGTATAGCTTTAGAAACAAACAGACTTGGAATATGAGACCCAGCATGTTATAAATTCTTAATTCAACTATAAAAATCTGTACACGCACAAGTGGAGAATGCTTAAAGCACGCTGAGTTCCGCACTGTGCAACACAGTGAATTATTGCTATAAACACTGCAAATGTCTTCATCTCTAAATGCAGCTGTATTAATTACAGATTTGATGTTAAAATCGTAGATATCAAACGCTGAGGAAACTGGGCTGGCTGTAGATGAAATGAAAATGGATAACTATAACCACAAGAAGCAGTTATTTACAAATTTGTCTTAAGCAGGGCTTTGCAAAGTGTGGGGCGCTCGCTACAAGCAATATGCCTGTTTTTTCTAAGTGGCTTGTAAGCACTGCCAGAAAACCTGAGCACGTTCTCCTAACAGCAGTGGCGCTTAAAGTCGGTGCCTTTGGCAGGACCTGTGTTTGAGGACTTGCAGAATACTGAAAAATAAGCCGTTGCTTCTAAACAGAGAAAATAGTTAGCTCAATCAAATCCTTAGCTGGTTTTTCTTTCGCTCCCAAAGAGGCACTTAGCTCTGACTTGAATATCATATCTCAAAATTAAGCCAACAGCAAAGAAAAGGAAAAGGAAGTCTGGAAAACGGAATGAAAGCACATTTACTCTGCAAGGTAAATCAGGGAAATAGCTATAAGGGCAGAATTAAAAATCTAAATGCTTAAGTCTTCAAACAAAATATTAAAACATCAAGCTCAAGCTTCAAAGAGTAATAACAAACATTGAAGACCACATGTCTGAAAGTACGCGTGTAGCCTTCATGCCTCCACACATCTCAAGAGTAGGTATTTATGTCAAAACAAATGGGTGGGCCACTGAGAACTGCGATGTAGAAATATCAACCACACCACTTCCTCCTCGTTGCAAAACCCCATTCTTCTTTTCTGTCGTAACAACACGTTTGACCTACCTCCAGCTTCTCTGTTCACGAGCACTACAGCACTCACCGTCCTTTCTTCTGCCTCCCTTCTACAATCCCTACCTCTAGTAATGCCCATCGCTAGTAAAAGACACAAATGCAGCTTTCTCCTGTTAATGCCTGTCCCAGTCGCAGGTTAGCTGAGCAATAACCACATGCTGTCAGGCATATACCAGAAAGGGAGGTGCAGACATCCCAGCCGCAGCGTGTTGGGAGGTAGGTGGTCATGTTCAGATGGGCCAGGTGCTTGGCAAGAAAACGCCCATGTTCAAATCAGCTAGCGAGTCAGGAGGCACACACGTTCGCTTTTGGGGAGCTGCTTGGCCAGCAATAGTGCCATTTAGCCCAACAGCACCCACCACCTCTCAGCTGCCAGGAGCTTAGGGAAAGCACTCCTCAAGCTGTAAGCTCCGCAGGTCTGACTTAGAGATGTGAGAAATGTAAGCTTTGTGTGCACATACTTGTGTGAATATAAATAAAATCAGATCGCCCTACAAGGTTGGGACATTGCACAAAATATAAAATGGGATGGGCTAAATCTCATAGCGCATAAATATTTTTCAGCAACCATGGTCAAAAAAGAATGGATGGTGGAGTGCAAGAAACTGCTCCAGCTGGTCATGTAAACAGTGCAAAGGAATTCAGCTCATGTCCCTGGGCCACAAGCATTACCTTCAGACACTACAGCCGGCTTTTAAATCTGGAATAATTGCACTGGCTTACACCAAACTCAGAACCGGTATACGGCATTACCCTGGGAGCGAGGGGAAAGAGGAGCAAGAAAAACCTCACTCAGTCCATGCAGTTTGGCAGCAAGTAGAATTGCCTAGATCCATCGAGTAAAACGGCACCTTAACTGTAAGGCCATTTTCAGTATTTGAATGCCACTTCCTCAATACTTTTCCACTCTGTAAGATTTGCCTGACAATTAGAAGCAACTCTGCCGACGCCCTACGGCTGACCCGCCTGCGTGTTATCGGAACAAAAATCTTGATTTGACAAACTTAGCGTCCTGCACGGGCTGTGCCAGCAGGCGCTGCTGGGGCTACTGGTATTTCAGACTGCAGAAGCAGTTCACTGACTGACCAGCAGCTCTAAAATATATTTGGGAAAGCATCCCAGTCCTCAAAATTTCTGTTTAGTCTCTCTGAGCATTTATGAATAAATAAATAAATAAGAAAATTTACAAAATACCACCACAAACTGGCAAATATAAAAAGTGAAAGTAAAGAATGTGTTTATGACAATTATAAGCTTAATTGCAAAAGATTTCTACAAATTAGAGCTTGTAGAGACATCTTCATTTATGTGACTAGTAATGACAAAAACCTCATAGGACATACTGGTGATTTAGACTGACCTTCAGTGATGGGGTAAACATGCAGAGCCTCTAGGGTGATTGAATTTTTTCTGCTATGCCTCAATTGTTTTAATAAAAAGGGAGGGTTGCAGTTTGGTTTTTAAAAAAAAAAAAAAAAAAAATCAAACAAACAATGGGCTACAGCCGTGGCAAAGACTAGATTTATTTCTTTTTTTTTTTAATTTTCCATTTTTAAAGCATGCCATCAAATATCTTCAGAAAGGATATGGCACAGCATTTATTCTGCCTACTTAGCCTGGATTAAGTTACTTTTTTAAAAATAATTAAAAAACCAACAAATAATCCCCTGCTCAACTGATAAGCACATAAATTTCAGCCGGAGACAGAATGCCAAAAAGGACAGGTAGTTGAGAGGAGCTGACACACATTGTACACAGGAACCTAGAACTGGAAAGTTTAGTGCCATATTAAAGTTGTCCTGTCAGAGAAATTAATTTCTATAATGCAACAAGTTACATGCAAAGGCACTAAACTCTGACACTAATATTTGCAGTGACTTCATTTGTGAAGAGTAGACATACGCAGCTGCAACACAGCACCGAAGGCAGCAAGCATCTGCCACTTCGAAATGCCGCCTGAGTGACTACAAGACTCACATTTGTGCACATCCATGTGTACTGTAATCTAGTAAAAAATACTAATTGCAAAGCATATCAAGTTAGGCTTGTCACCCCTAATATTTTCTGGTGATTTGAACAAGGCCAGAGAATAAGATAAGCATCTTTACAAATCCAGTTGGCTTTACTTCAAATCCAAAAGCGTGCTTCTAAGCTGCACAAGGACAGGAACCCACAGAAAATCAAATTTTGAATGCAAAGCCAACCCAGTTCTGCTCATCATCCTCCATTCTGAAACCTGTCTGCAGCAACAGTTTTCTGGGAGCTCGCTATCCTTCACCGAAACACTGCAAAACACGCAATTATTTTTATATGAAATTATTTTTCCATCAGAGCTACTGTTATCTTAGGGACAAACTATCATTTTTTATTTAAAAAAACAATTTTGTGTTTAATTTCATACTAATGAAGTATTTTCATTGGCATTAATGAGTTAAAAAATTACTTCAGCTGTGTTTGCAGGGTTGGTTTTTTTTCTTTTTAAATCAAGCTGGTAAGTACTCCCAATTTACCAGTGCAAATCAGCTTAATTTGCTTAGGAACTAAAACTTGGAGCGAACAACGGTATTTTCAAAACAAATACATCAAGTTAAAGCGAGGGCAGTTGTGGTTCATCTGAATCATATGGCTCCAGATTTCAAATCTAAGCTAAGGAAATAGAGGTTATGACATCCTGCAGCTGTGACAAGTAGTGTTCATAAAGCAGCGTTAAATCAAGACCACTTGGCCAGTTCACGCAGTTGCTTGTGTGGAAGTGAAAAATCCCATGAGAGCATTAAAAAAAAAAAGAATGGTTTTGGTGTCCTAGCCAAAACCCCCTTCCTTCACTTAATGCTACCAGGGACTAAGTTTCTTCAGAGCAAATGACTGTGGAAGGTTGCTGCCAAGTAATTGCGACTGATTTATTTACATCCAATCACAGGAATTAAACACTTTGCAAAATACATGGGCAAGTTAATTACAAAAGGCCTTCCCATGCTACACAAATGCCAAGTGACGGAGCCTGCCGCTTGCTAGGTTAGTTTTTGGACACGTCCATGCAGCGACTTGATTCACCGTAAGGCGATGCAAATGCTTACATCAACACGAAGATGGATACAGTGGCAGGGAGAAGTAGCTGGGAGCTTCAGCTGGGCAGCGGTACGCAAGCTGGTAGTAGGGGCATAGGCAGATGAAAGTTTTCATTCAGTCTGGGAAACTCAGGACAGAAAAAGGAAGGTCTGGAAATGCTGTTTTCCAGTCTCCCATTCAGTAGCATTTCAAGATCTATTTAGTGATACAACAAGCATTGATAAAACACCTGAGAGTTGACATTTTAATTTCTAACAGATGAAAAAAGTTTGTTTTCTAAGTTTCGTGAGGCAATACCGGTGGCTGAAATACAAGCACCATTCATTGCTTCCCTGAACACCAGAATAACTGTGCCTGGAGCTTTTTTTTTTTTTTTGGTAGGGAGGAAGCATGAAACAGTAGTACTGACCGGAGCCTTTGACGACACTATCAGGATGCCAATGTCATGCTGTGTAAACATGTGGATGCATTAGACAATTGTTGGAAGCAGTGAATTCTAAATTTGATCTAGTGATAGGGCTCATGCTGTTTGGGAAAAAAAAAAATATGGGGCTGCGAAACCACACAAGGAAAATGTTTCAGACTTGTTAAAAAAAAAAAAAAAGTAGTACAATGTGAACAATGATGTAGTAGATGGCCTGCAGATCTTGGCCTCTGGAGAGTCCTGACAGACAGAAAAAAAAAGACCTGAACTCTCGGCTCTCAAACTGTTAAACAGGTTTATAAAATGTGTTCCAACCTGAAAGGATAAAAACATTTTCATAGAGAAAAATTTATATTCTCATGCAGAACACAAAAGATTTTCCTTGCTAAAAGGCAATCTGCAACAATGATTTATATCTTCTTCCACATTTCTAGTGCACACTACTGCCCGAACTAATCAATCAAGTCTAGCAAACCTGAGCTCTATGGTATCCCCAGCGATGCTGGTCTGGGAAGGGAGCGGTAGTTAACTGCCTGCCTTTGGTTTGTGCTGGCAACACAACGCTTTTTTTGCTTTATAGTACTTAATGGCCTAAAACACACATTGAAATTAACTCCTTCATTAGCTATACAGCTGCTACTCCTTGTCTCTATCATTTTTCTTAATTACACACTGCAAAATTTTATGTTGGGATTCAGAATTATGTATGATTAAGACATGATTTGTATTTGTTAGAACATAAAACACAGGCCTCATGAATAAATTTATACATAACATATGACATTTGAAAACGTACTCCATTCTTTAAGCTATCTAGCAATACTATGCTCACTCTGTCCATCCTACAACGGCATTTCAAACTGATTAACCGGCTTTTGATTCCACTCAAGTTGCTTACATTAAAAGACATAAAACCAGTGGGTTCAGCTCTCAGCAAAACTACAAACCTACTTTAAGCCTGCCACTCCAAAAATTGTTACTCATCTCTGCAGGCTTACCGATGTGAAGAGCAGTGCGTACAGCTCAGCATTTCAGTTATGATTCATATTGTGATTTAATCATTCCTGAAACATGGTTTACTACATAAAAGAAACTGCACTTCAACAAGGATCAGAAAGCAAGAAAATCAAATCAATCCAGAAGAGCTACTGAGTCACTAGGGGGGAAGGGAACGAGATACGCGTTATCCATGTGAATGGGGAATAGGATAGCAGTAGCAGAGCTTCTCTTTGGCGACTGCTGGGTGATGGCCATGGACAGAACCTTTCTCCAACCCACCCCAAGAGCTCTGGGAGCACACGACAGCGGTCCTCGGAACACAGCTCTCAGTATTGCACCTTGCTGTGCATATGAATAAGTTTGTGCAACTTACCCAGCTGAATTCACAATGATTCACATGTCTAATTCTAGTCAGACCCATACATACATGGATATGAGGCCACAGGCCACAACTAAGGCATGGAAGGACTGCATTAGTCCGAAGAAGTCATCTCCTACGGCCTATCCCCACAGGGCTGGAGCTCCCAGAGCCCAGAAGGTATTCCAGCTTTTCCACAGGCAGGACTTGCACAGCAATGAGAGCCAGGCCTTTTCACATTCACCACTAACTACTGAAATCCTCCTTCCCACCGAACAAACACCGAGGACGAGAGCTCTCCACATACATTTTCTGCTCTGACACGCAGGGCAGATGTCTTACTAGGACCTTTGACACAACTTGAGTTTGTATGGAAAGTACGAACAGAAGCCAACCTGCCGTTTCTTCACGTGAATTATTGACACATTCATTTTTGTGCTTGAGAAGAGATGCCAGCCAGAGTCTGTGACCAAACAGTCAGCCACTACAGCATAGTTTAGGACCACAACAGTTGGTGTTCAGTGATTTCCACCTGTGTGACACATCACAAATACAATTTAGCCATCGCAGATACACACGAATCCCTTTCTCTTAAGATCAAAACCACATAATAAGGGCAGTTTGTGCTTCTGTTTACTATTCTTCATCAAATTATGAAACTAAAATTGCAAGCAAAATACTGGTTGCACTGTTTATTTTTCTTGGGTCCTTAAACGCCAGCCACAATATGTGAAAGAGAGGCCAAGCGGAGCCAGGGAGCTGGGTAGCTCTGACTGCAACACGTGGTAGTAAAGCCCAGAACCAGCGCTAAGAGTAGAGAAAAGGGGAAGGAAAAACGTGCACCAAAAAGAGATCAGATCTTCTGCAGACCATTACTGCACCTCTCAATAAAACTTTAATATAAAAAGAATGAAGTGGCACAGGCAGCTATCTTAAAAACCATTTTTTCCCAAATAAAGTATTCAGCTTACCAAAAAATTCAGTCACAGTTAAGTGCCCTTGAATAAGTTATCTATCTTTTGGGGGAAAAACTCATCTACTCTTACAAGTTATCTTGCTCCCCAAATATTGCTGTTCAATCATTTATCTAAGCTAAAACACTTAAACCTCTTTAATGCCGATGTATATACATGGTTTGTTTTGGTTTGTTTTTTACTGCAAGACATAGGGTACATTGGTGCTTTACTTCATTTTTCTTCTCCATCAGGTAAGTTACATCTGCATATTGAATACTGCTTGCAAATTTTGAGCAGTCAGATATATTATACTTTTCTTTTTACAGTTTAATAAAATATACTTGTTCTCCATATTTTTTCCCCACAGTGTGCAAAGGAGCAAGTACCTACTCAGTAACCAAAGCAAATTAGGGTAACACAGTATGCCGAACCCACTACTTTTTACAATAACAAACCAAACTGACATTTATCATAGTATCATATTGCATGACAAGTATTTCATATCGGGACTGTTCTGTATCAGTTTTAACCCATCAACCATGACATCCTCAGTGAGAAGGAAGGTATGCTTCTATCTCTAGATCCATCTACAGCTTTTATTCAAGATCCTTGATTCACCTCACAAATGTAAATAAAACCATCAACACCACGGTGATACATTAATTCTATCAACTTTTGAGCTACAGTCAAGTCAGTACTTGCAGCGATTCAACACCAAACATCATGAACAATTATGTTACCGATTTTCTACTCACTGGATGAAAATATTGTATATTGTAAATGCTACACAGATCATGGTACAGTGAGATGTAAAACAAAAAAATAACAGCGATCAGAATTGATTAAGTTTTCTTTTAATTTCTTTCAACCACCTACAAACTGTTTCACCTTCTCTTTCTTTTCTTTTCTCCTCCCAGAGGCTCAACCTCAGACTGACATTCACCTGGGCTGCACCTCATGTAAGTACAGCTATAGCAATACAGTGTGACTATTATTGTATGTGTTTATGTCACCAATGTACAACAGTGAGAATATTTACCCAAATTGGGACTTCTAGGCCTGCTATTTACTTCTGTGAAAAGGTACCGGAAAAATTTACTAAGTCCTCACTGAAAAGTTAGCTAAGGCCAGCAATATTTACTCCCAGATCATCCTCCTTCTCAAAGATCACAAACCAGCCACCTAAGTAGGTTCACACAAAGATACATCCAGTTCACTACGTCTTTATAGGTTTGTGAAATCTGGACTTCATGGAAGTTTCCCATGATCTTGAGGCACTCCAGGGCTCCCTGCCAGGCAGAGGAACCTCTGTCATCCAGAGGAATGGCAGGAACAGACTGGAGGAACATCAACACTCGGAAGGTTTAACCGTCGTTATTTCTGCAAAGTGCTTGCCAATCCATGTGAAGAAGGCATCGAGGCTGTGATGCTCTCCCACCCCCTCTACCACCAGGCCATCATGACTGTTCAAACTGCCTGAATGACTTTCATACATTGAAAAGGGCCGATCAGGGGGGAGGAGAAAGGCAAAGCCAACACCTTGTCAGCCAGCTCGGACTAATTCGGCAGGAAAGATGTACCTTTAAGAAAGCCAAACAGATTAAGAGGAGACACAAAAGTCAGTCTTCTCTAAGTGGCCAATACCATTCATCTGAGCACTGATGGTACAAATACCATCAATACTCTCGGGGTGTGTTTGCTTGCAGACTGAAGAATGTCCTCAAGTGCAAGGGTTGGCACCTGCTCAGTGGTGGGGAGTAGGTGAGTTGTTCACCCCAGTCTAGTTAATGAGCAAAAGACTAGAAGACAGGAATTATTTAATGTTAACCCCAGCTCTGCTAGTACTGAGTGCTGCTCTGGTGCTCTCAGCAAGTCACTACTTCATTTTCTCCTGTGTACAATAAACGTAACATTTTTGTGCCCAGTGCCCATCTCCCCAATGTCAATTCCCAATTTAATATTCTAGTCATAAATGCACTGCCTCCCTTTTACTTTGATAAAGTACAGTCAGGATCAACAGGTAACACTTTTTAAAAACTTATTTCCAACTATTGTGAAACAGGAGCTGGATGTTTATGGAGTAGTTATTTTTTATGTCAGTTTACCATAGGGCCTCTTTAGCCATAAGCTTACAGCCAGAGGCCCCAAGGCATTTTTGGGAATGGAAACTTTTTGACTTCAGCTCTTAACAAATTTCCAGCCTGCAGTATGTTTTTCATTAGTCTACATGGTGTTATAATAAATGATGCACTTCCTCTTTCATTTTATGATTTTTTTTTAAAAACATGCAACAATTTTTCTGTGTCTGTTTTCTATTACTTTCAATATACTCAACCACACCAATCTTAGAGTCTCTGTATAAAGACAGGAAGGATATATTGAGTAAGATATCAGCTATAGCAAGACAAGCTTCTAGTTTAAATTCTTCACTGAAGGCTGATCATAAACCCATGACATGAATGCAGCTCCATGGACAGCCATCCTTTTAGATGCCACTGTTAAAAAAATAAAAAGTCCATTATCCCAAACGTAAAGTTGGCCTAGAAAAGACTCCTGTAAGGTATACATCTGCAAGACACTCAACTAAAAAAGTCTGATCCCATTGGTCAGATACAAAACATATGAAAATTTCCCTAAGCCTCCTCGTAACAGAATTATAAAAAGGCCTTTTTTTTTTTTTTTTTTTTTTTTTGCAAAAAGACCAACCTGATAGTTCTCTGTAGTTTTGGGCCCCCCGATACAAGAAAGCTTTCAATAAACTGGAGCAAGCTGAATGGAAGAACACCAGGGGGCAGGAACACTTGCTCTGTGATAAGAGGCTGAAGGAACTAGGCTTGCTCAGGCTGGAGAAGAGAAGGTTTTGAGTGGACCTAACAACCACCATGTTGCACCTACAAAAGCTTTGAGAACTTTGACTGAGGCTCTTTACAACAATACATGGTGGGATGAAAAAAGACAATGGGCATAAGTTGAAAAACAGATGGATTCCAACATACAAGGGAATATTTTTTTTCAAATTTTATTTCTGCTATTAGATCAAGCTTTGGAACAGGTTGTCCAGACATTGCACAGTCTCCATTCTCAGAGATTTTCAGGATCTGGTCTGATCTCATAGCTGACCCTGCTTTGGGCAGGAATTTGGAGAGAGGTCCCTTCCAACCTGAATTAGTCTATGATTTGATTCAGTCCAGTAAAAAATAGTTAACATTTTAAATACCAGAAACAGAATTCATCTGGAATTTATTCAGATTTTTTATTTTTTTCCCCACTACCTATTATAATCATAGACCTACTGGTTTGTTAATACTGTGGTGCAATAAGTTTTGTCAATAATCATAGAAAAACAGCTGTAGATAGCATTTAACCTCAGACTCCCTATTTCTTAACTGAAATCTCCACTGGCAGTTATAGCTTTTTGAAGCAAAGTTCAGACAGGAAAAAAAGAGGGTAAATATTTACCTTAATGAGTTTTGGACATGCAATGACAACAGCCATCAATAAATTTCATAATTAAATACCTGTGCCACGGTTAAAAAACTTTTTTTTTTTTTTTAAATTATTTCAGTTGTCTTTCACCAAATGCAGCTTGTAGAGACACTAGGTCTAATCTCTCCTAGGGTGAAGTACCATGATCCTTTTGCTTATCACATTGGATTCTTTGTATCATGGTATAAATTGGCCCCAGCAAGTACAAACGTACTTATAAACAGAAGGTAACAGTAAGCCAAACAATATCCAAAATATTTTAAAACTAGCAATACAAACAAACCATAGTATAAGGGGAAAAGAAAGTGTCTAAAAAAATCCCAAACCCCTAACATTTCAGAATTTAAGTCTCCATCCTAAAAGCAGAACTACCCACATTTAAATCAAGCTAAAGTTCTTTGTGCTGTCTTGTCTTACCCAAAACAAGTTTGGTGAGCTCTGTAGAGATGAAAAGCAAATCAAAAGCAAATGCCTTTAACACTGTACTCTCAAACATGAGCTCTGAAATGTTTTCAAGGAATGTTCATCATCTTTACGGTTGCATTTCCACACATCTTTGCTTGTAATTTAATTCAACACATACATAACACAGACACTGCAATGATTCAAGATAGACAAGGTGAGCACGTCCAAAGGGTTACACGCTTTAAGCTCGTGCAAGCCAAGCTCACTATACGTACTAGGGATTCACTCGCACCCCCGTTCCACCCTACTGGCTTGGTACACGTGCCACCCTCCCATCCACAGCCATGCCAGGGGCTCCTGTCATTATCCATGCCTCCTTTGCAATTTACTCCTCTCCATTTACCACCATAGAGCTTTAGGCCTTCAGCTTACTCCCAATCTCCTTCCTGCCACCTGCCAAGATCTATGTCCCCTTCATACTCATTTCCTTATTGTTACAAACCTTCATTCTCTCCCTCCCTACCAGCTTCCTTCCTCTCACAAACTAAGGGCTCTGTTCATCTTTCCTTTACGAAGTTTCAGTCTCCCTTCCTGGCAGAGGAGACCATGTTCCTTTTGCAAAAAGAATCGTTACTAACGTTTTCTATTTGGGAGAGAGGTTGAGGTTCTCCAACATGTTCAACTTGATTGTGAGGACAGCAGAGATGCGAGCAGATGTCCTGTTATGCTGGAAATCATTATAGATGGCACCAGTGGGTAGGGATAACTAAACTATGGATCTGCAAAAACTGAAGAGACTGCTCTTCTTTCTTCTTTTTCTCTTCAACAGTTTAAATCAATGCTTATTATCACTTACCACCATTTACCATCCCCAGCTGCCAAAAAAAAAAAAGTAAAGAATACAAGATTGTCTATACATTTGTTCCAAGAACACTGGAGAGGTCTTTTGGAGGAAGAAAGCTGAGAGATTTGAGAAATAGAATATGAATTAACATTAATTAACTAAACTAAAATCAGTCTTTAATTTTCAGACATGTTATCCCAGCAAAATTCACAGAGTTGTGAAAAATACAGAAATTGCATCTCTTTCTATAGGGCATATACACCTGGAAATACGAACAGTATTCCCTCTGCTGACCCTTCCAAGGAGGAGCAACTCTCCACTATGTGTCCCACTGTACATATTTGCCTATTTTAAATAAGTTTTATATATAGTCGATACACAGACTTTCTTTTTTTCTTAAGATAACCTTCTTTTTATATCTTCCCTCTATACATAATTTTTAATAAGAACGTATTCCCAGGGGCTGACAGCATCAGGAAAACTAGGCTATGCCAACAGGAAGGGATTCCAGTCAAACATCATCATGTCTAGCATACTGTGTTTCATTTACAAATCTTTGATTTCTAAATGAATGGCAGTTCAAAGTACACATTAAACACAGATACTTTCTGCTTATGTATGTAGAGATTGTCAGAGATTAAGCCACTTTTAATTAAAGACTTAAGCAGGTGTCAGTTCAAGATACTCTTTGAATTTGGTTTGAACAGATGTATGTTCCATGATTACCCAGCAGCACACTTGAAATACAAGCACAATCAAAGAGACCTTCCTAAACAAAGTGAAGGAAAGCTACTTTGTCGGCTGGTTTGAAGTTTGGTACTACTCATCTGTCATATATGAAGTATCATATATTTAGTTGGAAAAAGCATTCTAAAACACTTCAAAAATAAACAAAAGCACTGCAAACAGCCTTATGAGACAGAACCCCAGGCCACACCTATTAATTTCAGTGGGGTTTTGTTCTGCATCTAGCTATCCAAAGTTAATGCGCAGCATCAAGGCCTAAACCAGATAATGTTAAAGCATTCTGGATTCAAATAACCAGAGCTTTAAACACAGAAGTGGAATTATTTCTAAGTAATTTTTCTCTCAACGTCATACTTGAGAGTGATAGCAACATGAAGAGTACCCTGTTTCTCCATTACTCAATGGTTCTTTATTTTCTTTTTAAAAAGAAAATCCAAAGATTAATTTAAAACAATCTGATGAAAATACCTTAATATTTACCTTTGTATTTTGTTGTAAGGTATACTGAATTCAAGTGAAGTGATTAAAAAATTATCCTGGATGCTTCTCATTTCAAGATGTTAAATATTGGCTCTTACAAATTTCCATTACCCATCGTCTGACAATATTTGCTGCTCTGGACTACATGAACTGACTTTTAATTCTTACAGAGGTAATGACAATAAAGTTTGTAGAAGTTGGGCACAGGTGAAATTTTAGAATTTCATACTTACTACAAGTCCCTCCTTTCCAGGTCTAATTTCACATAAAGTAAGTGTAAAAAATGGTTAGAACTGCCAAGTGCTTAAATGCTCTCAATCCTTTTTACCTGTTATATCATCAGTAATAGCTACCCTCAAACTGGTCTCCTAATTGTCCTTTAAACGATGGGGCTATATTTTAACATCTCTGCAGCAGTGTTACAGCCGACACGTGAAGACAATGAAAGAGCACACGCGTAATTCCAGAATTTGGGAACTAGTGAATCACAAACTGGAGTCCCAAAGCCGAGGCCATTTGTAGAGCTGTGGGAAGATGGTAACGAGGGAGACAGAGACTGGCAGTCCGCCAGCTGAGTAGGTCACTGAATAGGATGTAGTGCAGTAGCTAACACGGACGGGGAGGCAAGAGCACAACTGCCAAAACAAAGGATGCCGACCCGCTGGAGCTGTCACCTACAGGAACAAAGTACCAACCTGCATCTCGAATGCTTATTAATGGAAGCTACAGTGTGACTGCAAAGGCAAAGTTTAAATATAGCATGAAAGCACAATTCTCGGCGCTTCAATTGATCCTAAAGGAAACCCTGAGCACTCTGGTAAAAAACAGGTTTCCATTGTCAGATACTTTACTTCTTTAGTATTAGCTACAGCAATATTGCAGACAGAGAAATAAAAAAAATAAAAAGTGGTAGAAACCAAGATCTGTTTGACTACTTCAGCTAGAAGGTATAAATCTGGAGTAACCACAAAGGCTTGAATCTCAAATATGCACCAGCGCAACTGAGCGCTACAACTGGCTCCTGAATTTTACCAGTTTCTTGCCTGGAGACAGTGTGAAGAATCTCCCTTACCCAGGAAGGGAAAACTGCTAAAGTCAGGTAAGGTTCTTCTAGCAGCTATGCTAGGCACAGGTTATTAAGTGCATCTTCGGCTGTTCCACCACTAGTTTTATTTGCTGCTGGGAGCTGGTTATGTCACTAATACAAGCCAAAACAACCATTTCTCAGTTGTTTCCCTTTGCAAGCTCTGGGCTGCCAGGAAGAACTGAGAGAATTCTAAAGCAGCTTCCCTTCTGTTGCCCTTTTGGGAGTTTCTCTTTGAAGTGGCACCCTAAGTGGCTGCTCATCCACCAGTTTTGTAGGTAGTCTTTAAAACAATACTTTCCACCCTTCATGCTTAAGTACAGAAACACACTATTAATTAAAAGCAAGCTAGTGGTGTTATTATTTCAGCCTTTTATTTCTACTTGGTGTCAGACTCTAAGACGCAAGTACTCTTTGTAGTAGGATTTCAGACACTCTGGAGGAAATGCTGAACTTCATAGGCTGATCTGATACGGTTCGTGTAGCACACAAATAATTTAAGAAAAACATTTAGTTACCAGTTAAAGGAAAAATTAATTCTAAAATCTAGAAACAACGAGTCAGACTCCACAATGGCTCTAATTACTTTGCAGATTTAAAAGAAGAATAAACCTAAAAGTAAATTTTATATGGAACAATTGCAAAGTAGACTGGCTAGGAAATCTTCGTTTGCTAACAGACAAATGGACCACTTACCTGCCAGATGGCTGTAATGCAGCAAAAAATGCATCTAATGCTGCTTATAACAGTAGTGGCCAAATGCCACATCACTGGCTTCCAAATATTTTCTTGGTGTGGAATGTTTGTAAATCATCCTCTTGCACTGCTGCCAAACTCCAGAAACACTCTCCAGGACAGTTTTAGTCCTTAACTAAAAAAGTATCCCCACATCATTATTATGGAGAAAAGATTTCAGTGAATCTGTCCTAATGTAATGGCTCTCTCCTATTTCCACATAGCATGTATGTTGTTTATTTTCATTCTTTGAGCACAGGATTTTATATCCATAATTATCTCATTTTCTTGTAGTTCAAACAGTCCAATTTTTATTCATTGAGGTCGCATTTTTGTTGCATTCTTCCTCTGTTTTTTTCTTCCCTTTAAAATTTGCTATTAACAACAAATACAATAGATTTATGCTATCAAAATACCTGTTGGGGCAGAGATTTATTAATAAACTGTATTTTCAAATGAACATAGATCAAAAGTGGCAATAGTAAAATGGACAGCTAGAGGACATGATGTTTTAACTCCATTTTCATTCCCCGTATCTTTTAAAAGAAATAGTTCTTCAACCATGCAACTTCATCTCAAAAGATTTTTGTGCAAGAACTTTCACCAAAATTAGCAAGGCTTCAAGAAGTAATGTTCAATCAAGCAGATTTCAGAAGCTAGGAGCACTTCATGGTCAGCTGGCTATGAAATCCTGCTTGCTAGTCACAGTCTTGAGCATGCAATCTTGCTGCTTTATATCTTTTTTAAAGGGCTGAATGGTGGCGAGACTGCACCTAAACATTTATTAAGGAAGACAGTAAGGCCCTGGACTTTTTCCCTTGTTATACATCTCCTCTCCTGTTTCTCCTGTGCAGAGAAGAGAGCTGTAGTGCCTTCAGCCTGTCCTGTAGTCTTCACAAAATACACTGGGAGGGTTAAAGCCTTTCCTCCATCCCTGCCACCTGAGGTCTGCAAAGGAAAGAGCTGCTGAAAGCCTGGTAACAGGAAAAGGTCGTGAGCAGTGTATTCTGTATGTTTGGATTAGCCTACAATAGCTAAATAAACTGATTTAATGTCTAATGACATTTTCAAACAATAGCTAATAAAATTATCCAAAGTATGCAGAGACAAAAGATGCACACAGATGCACCAGAATACATCTCTAATACATCTACACAAGCAATGACCCAACAGTGAATTTCAGCTGTTTGGCCACTCAAATGAGGTCAAATATAAAGGAGCCCAAGTTAAAAAGCCTACTGATTAGAAAAAACACTAATATTCCTGCCCTGCCCATTATTATCACTCCCATTTGTATGCAGCTATCAGGTTTTGTCCTATGTTTTTAGCAGAGAACCATGTTTTTGAAACAGAATCATGGTCTTTTCACAATAAATAAATAAAAGGCACGCTACTGAAGTGTATCACAAACTCTGAATACTTTTGGAAAGCTTCTCTGCATTAGCTGGGTTAGCAGGTCTGAGGGATTTTCACTAAAACCACATGAGGATCCTGAGGCATGTCAGCAGAGGAAGGAGCTGAGATGGATGCAGATGCTATCGCTCCCCTCCCAGCTCCGTTTGCCGCTGACCCACTGGAGTGGAGGTTCCCACTCCTGCAGTGATGGAGACAGCACAAGAAAAATAACATTCAAGCATCTGTCTCAGCAGCTCCAGTTCGCTGCAAGGCCCCTTAGAAGAGTGGACAGCTGTGGTCCATTTTGGAAATCAAACTGCGAGAGCACAGACACACGTGTGTCCCTGCCGAGGCTGCTGCAAGGCTGGTGACCCTCAGCAGAAGGGAGGCCGTGCCATCCCGTCGGGGCAGCAGCACATCCAGCCACCGCAGCAAGTTTCACCAGAGCTCGTTTGCTAACGGCCCTCAGGGAAAGCTGGTTGAATTTCTCAAACCAGAGATGCTGGTTCTGAAGAATGAATGTATGATTAATGGGGCTGTAGCGCTGGTACAATTGTGGTTGCCTTTTTAAAGTTTTCCATCAAAGTTCTTACAACCAGAAATATTGTATCAGATTAAAAAATGAAAGGGACTAGAAGTTGTGCTCATATAAAAGGCAGTTCTAAAGCAACTAATCTAAAATTTGCAAATGAGTCTTGCTTACTTCAGCTGCAATATGCATATGCAATTTCAATTTTTTTTAAGTAATTACCAAAGCATTTTCAGACATGTTATGACCAAATATGAACCAAATATGAACTTTTAGTGTGAATACTGACACTAAAATAAAACACAAATAAACAGTCCTGAATGCATCCCATTAATATTAAGTCTTACTTCTACACTTAAAACACTAGTACTGAAAAATAAGACAAGGCGGCAGTGGGGACTGGCTACATTCTGCGCGATGAACAAGATCTTTGCCCACACTGTAGTGTCTTTATCACGTACCAACTGTTTGCACTCCTCTGAAGGTACCATCATTTTGGCTTAAGATAAAAGTATACTGACAAATATTTCTGATGATCCTTTTAGATTAATAACTATTCTTTATAGACAGTTTACACACGGGTATGAAGGGCCCAAATGTACACCCACTAATTCACTAATGCCATAGTGATGCTTCAACAAAACCACTTCAGCTCATAAAAAGTAATATTCTGGCAACCACAGTCCTAAATAACTTCTTTTGCTTTAACCTTGTGATTTGTTTAATCGATCTGAATCACTAACTCTACCTAAGTCTAAGTTAGCACACAGAGCACTCCCAAAAGATGACCTTTTGAAAGTCATTATATTGCCAACCAGTATTGAACAGAACTTCTTAGATTTTGTCTTATTTAGCTCCTGTAAGTAAAAAATATTACCAGAATCGTCTACCAATTCCTATCAGATGTAGCAGTGTGTCAGAAACGCGAGCAGCTTGAACACATGGTGACTTCATCATCCAAACTACTACAAACTATTCAGTAAATTAAAACCTGTGCTGCTCAAATACAACTTTCATATTAACAAAGTTACTCATAATTAGGAACTTTAGGACTGTGTGCTAACTTCATAGAACCATCAGCAATGAGAACTGTATTTGGGGGAGGATGGACAGGGAACAGCCGTGTTTAATTCAGCGTATTAATCAAGCCAATAGCAAGAGTATACTGCATCTGAATATTAAGCATGTGAGGAGACCCCCAAGGCTTCTGTGATCCCTGCTGCTTAGCGGTGGTAAAGAAATAGTGCATTAGGTTATGTCTGTGTCTCACACTCCTACCGGACTCCTATCTAGCTGAACTTCTACCACATGCGTAGAAAAAATATCTGGCTTGTGTTTAAAGGTGGTTTAAGTATGGGCTAATTTTCCTGGCAGGTCACTGAATGGGCTCCACCTTCACTGAGGCTGGCACTTGCTTACTTTGCAATGCGGCAGAGTTAAAAAATAAGTCACTAAAGTAAACTTCAAGTATCCTTCTTCACCATTTCACTCAGCCCCCTTGCAGCTATCCAGCCAGGGCCCAGTCTCAGCCCAAAGCTCCATTGGTCTGCCATAAGAAATACCTGGGCAAGTTCTACAAGTGAGGGTATTGTTAAAATTTGGACCTTCTTGGTCAAAGCACGACAGTCTCCTCTGTCCCACGACTACCCCAAGTCACTCCAGATGATCAGCGACAAGTGATAGTTACAGAGCGTAATTGTGTAGGGGACGATGTATCTTTACGTTCAAACAAGCCTCAGGGAAAGCATGCGAGACAAACCCGGCCAGGATAACGTAGAAAACTATCAGGCTGTGGGCACTGCAAACTGAAATAAGTGATGGACTGGTGGGGCCTATGAGAGCAAGCAGTCGCCTCTATAAAACCAAGAGAGCAGCAGACTCGAAGGAGCCACGTTATTACCCTCTGCTCTCCCTAGAGACCGAAGGAGTATTATTCCATCTCCCAATCTCTGCATTTTTCTCCTGCAAAAACCCATGAGCTGAAGTTTATGAGGTCTGAATTTCAAAAGGAAAGCACACTTCACCTTAAACTCTATGCCCAACTGTCACTGGTATTTTATCAAATATAAATCAGCAAAGTTTGGGGGGTTTGCTCTGTGTTTCAAAATACAAACCATACATAATGGCTTAACCAAACGAGTGATAAGCATAAAATATTACAAACCATAAAAAAAAGGGGAAAAGCATAATCCTGGGCTGCCCCACATTGTCTCCTCATAGAAATATTACTTCTGATATTAAAGTGCTTGTTTATTTTACAATTTGACCAATCTCCAATAATGGAGCATTTAATGGAAAATATTAATGTGGGACCTACAAACAGAGCCACTATGTTATAAAGACTGTAAATAGGGACTTGGGTTTTTTTTTACTTTAATATAAACAATAAAAGCTTAGCCAAAAGGAACAAAAAAATAACTGAACTAGACAAATACTTAGATTGTAAATACTAACAATCAAAAAAGTTCTCAGGTGTTAAACTTAGGAGTCTGTCTTAGAGTCCTGTTATGAAGTTTTAGCTTCTAAGATCCTGTAGGAATAAAAATAAGCAACTAATGGTATAAAATAAGAAAACGCTTGTACATTAAATACACATACTACAACGTACATGCCTAACATGAATGACAAATTCTTCATTCATTTTGGTTGGTACGTAAAAGTATATATTACACTTTACTGCTTTGGGGAGGAAGGAAAACACAAATTAATTCTTCATTACAGTTTAAAAACGCAAATTATTTAAGGACTATTTGTATTCAAGCTAAGTAGACAGAATCATGATATTACATGCTTTTTATTCAAATGGAAAGAATTTACATTTACCTACCATCTCATTAAAGTAAGATGATATAGCAGGAGCATTTTCCTTACATTTTTTAATTAAAATGTTCTTCTTGAATGTTTAAAATAATTCTGAGGTTTACAGTAAAGTATATTTTAAAGGATACATTGGCTCTTTTTCAGGTCTGATGTTGGTTACTGTCTAAACTCCCCAGAGGCCAAGTGGATGTTACAGGCTTTTGCTAAATAGCATTGTTTTTCAAAGGCAGGAAGGGATGTGACTCCCCACAAACACAGCTGTGATGAGTAGCTCTAAAGAAAATCAAATTTTACTAACAGAATATTTTTGCCAGTTTGGTTTATTTTGCTCTGGATTTATTACTCTGCTAACATGCACAGCTTCGCAGAATAGCTACTCCTATGGTAAAAAGTCTTTCTCACACCAAAAAAGCTCTCCTGGTTCGATGTGGCCAGTATTTCTCTCCCATTACGTACCTACACCAAAGGCTGAACTGTTCTCAAACCACAGTAATGTCTTTTCAGTTTGTCCTTTCCAAAAAAAGACCCCTAAAAACGCCTTTCACAATTATGAACACGGTACGCAGAGCAGCCCTTATGATAGGATCAGGCCCCCTGTTTTTGCAACCGCCCTCCGTGCCAATAACAGCACACAGCTGAAGCTTAAAGGATTATGTGTATGTATGTGCAGGGGAAGTCACATGTATACACAGAGTTCAGTGCCACCGCCGAGGGCAGTGCAGCGGCAACAGCGGTCTTTTTCCGAGCTCTCCCGGTGTTTACTCCTACAAGAGAAATGAGACTGGAGTTTCTGCTGAGCTCACTTTGAAAAGGGTCTGACTTGATAGGCAAAATGTTTCTGCCAGCCATCAAGGAACAAGAAGGCAGTGCCTACCAGGTGAGATTTTAAGTTCACCTTTTAGATTGCTTTTGGTTTTTAAGAGCCTAGAAACAATTTACATTAACGCATATAAACCTTGGATCAGTGAAAAAAATGCATAGTGCCATGATTAGAAACCAATGTTCAGTTTTTAGGTAACAGTTCTTTAGGAAAAACGTTGTCTTTTGAATTTGTCATGCTCCTACTTTTATCTAGTTGCCCAAAAGCAAGTTACAGTAGGCTGCTTCTTATGCGTTATCAATTTTCATGCTCTTGCACATTAGGCTGGATTTCTCATTTACTGTTTCTTTATGTACTGAGTATGTGCTTTTAAGTTTTTTTATTAATAGCTCTGAATATATGAGGTCTCCATTTTTCTGTATATTAAATCTAGAAGTATAACAGTATAGCAGAAGTGTAGCAGAGGCATTGATCAAAAGTTAATCTAATTAGTCTTTAATAAAGCAGAAAAGTTCTCAATAAAAGCAAGATACTTATGAATCTTCTATTCATAGCATAATAAAACACACACAGCAAACCATACTGTAAAATATTACTACAAAGCTGCTAAAAGACACAGCAGTAACTAATTAACTAATTAATCACAATTAAGCTGCATTTTCATTTATATTGTAAAAGAAGGTATGCCAAAGGCAAACTTCAAAGCACCAAAAATTTCCTAACTGCTTTCAGCAGAAGCTTTGAATAAGCAGAATGACTGCTGTCCTTTTTAGCCTCCATAAGCATTTTTAACTATGCTAATCACCAGGGTATTTGCAAATCTGTTTTCTACTCTACTTAGCAGAAGACCTGCTTTCTTTTAGGGCTCTGTCAGCTGAGCTTTATTGCCTTTCTATATAAATGCTAAAGCAGCAAAAAAAGGCAGCACCCTATTTCTCATGCCGGCATCACATCCTTCAGGTATTTGGCCCCATCATTTAAGTCAAAGCAGTATCCCATGGATTTCAACAGAACCTGGACTGATTCTAAAATGATGAAAATAAGTTAATCAAATGTCTGGACAAAGTGATTCATATGAATGTCTATGTTTGTGATCTGCACATCAGAATGATTCATTTGAACTTCTGCGTGTAGGATCTGAACATCAGATAAGAGTTTATCAGAATATTCTGCATATTTTCCACTACAGCTAAAATATGTAAGACTCATTTAAGTGAAGATAGGCTGGTAGGCTCCAGTGACCTCCCTACAAACTGTGGTTTACTGTTGGTACGTACCCTGTGTCTGTGTGGGCTATGTAAAAACAACCATTTATCAATCATTACTAAGAAACTGGCTCTGTGACAAACTAATTACTCTTCAGGCTTCTACCCATTAGCACAGGAGGAAGCAGATTATAAAGTTATTTTATATATTTTAAGGCTCTATACAACTCCTGCAGTAACAAAATCTGCTACAGAAGGCATGCTTTCTTCCTGTGGCGAGCAAGATTTTTAAAAATGTGTGTAACTATCAAGGACACTAAGAAATCTTTAAAAAAAAATCTGTTCAAATTTTAAAAACCCAACAGTAATTGTTGTTCAGCACATGAATCGATACACTGCAATTAGTAAGCTCTAGTATTTATTTCCATGTCATTTATTTAGCTGTAGTCCCAGGAATTTGTACAAATCCTAACCATGGCTTCCCAAAATACCGTGGATTGGCCAGAATGTGTGTAACAGGTGGCTACAGGTAGTATACTCAGGGTGTAACGTCACAGATGGTTTTGTAATGGAAGACTTTAGGTTTAGAGAGTCCTGGTTTACAGAGGTCCCAGGCTCCTTTGCACATTTCTTCCCCCCCAAATAACTTTTGGGATTTTTGTCCTTGGAAGTATTTGCCCAGCCTCATACTGGGCTGGAAAAAACAACATTCGTTAAGAATATCTAAAGAAGCATCCCCACCCACACACCTGTGAAGTATGGCCATGGACTCAAATCAAATCACCAAATACTTGAACCTGTCAAACAGCTGTGGTTTAACCCGGCTGGCAACTAAGCACCACGCAGCCGCTCACTCACTCCCCCCTCCCTCAGTGGGATGGGGGAGAGAATCGGGAAGGAAAAAAAAAAGGTTAGAGCCGTGGGCTGAGATAAAGACAGTTTAATAAGAAAAAATAATAATAATAGTAATAACGAGAATGGTAACAGAATATACCGAATATACAAAACGAATGATGCACAACGCACTTGCTCGCCACCCACCGACCGATGCCCAGCCCATCCTGAGCTGCGATCACTCCCCGAGCCGCGATCAGTCCCCCCACAACCGACCGACTGACTGACCAACCAACCCTCCCCAAGCATAACGTTCTATGGTATGGAATAGCTCTTTGGTCAGTTTGGGTTAGCTGTCCTAGCTGTGCTCCCAGCTTGTTATGCCCCTGGCCGAGCAGGAGAAACTCAAAAAGTCCTTGAGTGGTCTGAGCACTACTTGGCAACAACTGAAAACATCAGGGTGTTATCAACATTCTTGTAGTACTAAATCCAAAACACAGCACTATGCTAGCTACTATGAAGAAAATTAACTTTATCCCAGCTGAAACCAGGACACAAACCCTTTGCCAGCATCCTAGAACACAAAGGTTATTACTGGCTCTTTCAAGTTTGATGGAAGGGTCATTCCATACATATAGGTGCCAAGGGGAAGCCTTAAAATAAGTCATAGAAATCACAGAATAGAATCATTAAGGCTGGAAAGGACCTTCAAGATCATCAAGTCCAACCATTAAGCCTACACCACCGTGCCTACTGAACCATGTCCCAAAATGCTACACCTACACGTTTTTTGAACAGCTCCAGGGATGGTGACTCTACCACCTCTCTGGGCAGCCTGTTCCAATGCCTGACCACTCTTTCAGTAAAGAAATTTTTCCTAACATCCAATCGAAACCTCCCCTGATGCAACTTGAGGCCATTTTCTCTCATCACTTGTTGCTTGGGAGAAGAGACTGACACCCACCTCACCACCCCCTCCTTTCAGGCAGTTGTAGAGAGCGGTAAGGTTGAGACTCAGCCTCCTCTTCTCCAGAATAAGCCACCCTAGTTCCCTCAGCTGTCAAGATTATTGGTGGGCAATTTTGATGAAAAAGGGGTTGCTGATAAAGTGGAGTGGGGAGTGGCACATGACAAGCAGCAGATGGACAATTCAGAACCCATCCATGTCAGTAAGATGCCTCTTAATTAATTTCAAGCCCCTGGTAAATGAAAATTCCTACTCCAAATCTTACAGTCTAATAATAGCCACCCTTAGGTCAGCATTACTATTATACTAGCCCTCCTAGAATGTAAAACTAAAATATTTAATTCAGACATTATAAACAGATTAAGATACAATCAGTAAATATGCAAGTTCATCCAAGAGGCAGCTAGAAAATGATATTTCCTTCACCAAGCAATAGAAATTAAAAGCCACAAGAGTGTCAAAACCAAGATGTCTCAGACTTGCTGACAATTATCAGCAAGACATCTGTTTATCTCCAACGGATGTGACAAATTTTGAAGTCGTTTCAGCCTTAAGGCAACTCTGCTGAGGGCCAGTTTTCCTCTTCAAACTCTAAGCTCAAACCAGTTTTGTACTCAATCTTATCAATGTTATCTGAGAAAAAACTATGTCGATATTTTTCCATTTACTGGAAACCTGGTTCCTGTAGTCTGAGTCTGTTTCACAAGAGTTTCCTACACAGTCAACATGATGTCTTGTTCATAAGTCACCGGGTCAGCTTTCACTGATGTTTCTAATAGGAAATGGCATTATATTATAGTTTCCAGGAAAACTACCATCTGTGCCTCCTGTCAGTCTTTGCAACTGGCAGCAAAATATCTGTGGGGAATGTTTTCATACTGCCAAATTACAGCAGTGTTCCCTGTCACAAGTCCGAAGCATGGGTGAAGCTAACAAACAGTCAGTTAAGATAAGAGCTGCTGTTTCCACCCTGCCAACTCACCGGGCCAACTCATTTACAGGGTAATTCCAGCAGAGCCGGTGCGCCTTTGACGCTCTGTCCCTGAGATAAATTCAGTCTGTAATATCTAGAATAGGGACAATTTGCATTAGCTTTGATTGGCAAGAATCTCTTCTTTACTGGAGTGATGCTGACTTATGTGGACCAGAAGCACAGCGTTCAGTTCATATACACACCTTACCTGGAACCTGAGCAACTCCGAAAGGCTGGAAACGCAGGGATCTAGCCACTTCCTATCTCGTAAGAGGTGCAAATGATCTGTTTGCATCAGTGATCTAAACAAAGAAATTAGCTAAACAGACATTTACCATAAAACTGCCTTGTAATCTTATATTTTCCCAAATATTAAGGCGGCCTCAGCAGAAAATTTTAAATTCATCTCCACAATCTGATGATCTTTACATTAAAAAAAGGAATGTGTAAGTTTCATAAACATTTTTTTCCCAAAACCACTTGTAACTGATTTGTTCTACAGTTTAAGTGTCTATATATATTGGGGGGGGAAAACACCTATAGTTAAACATTGATGATTATCATATAAGAAAGACCCTTTAATGAAATCGACCACCTAGTGTATTTAATTCCTTAAGTCAGAAAAAAAATGAACGAAATATTTCCATTAAAAGCAGTGGGACAATGCATATCTACTATGTAAATCTACTAAGTCCCAGCTACCCTGAACATCAACAAGACAGTAAGAACGCTCTCTGAAGGTGCCTGTAATCCACGTTAGATCCATTGAGCTGAAGTAGTTCCTATGAAAAGAAACTACAATTTACATTCTGTTTTAAAGTGAATGAAAATATTTGCTATAGTTAATGGGCTTGTGTGCTCTCCAAGAAACTGAAATTGTGTGTTTTAATTCAAAGACTTTTGGTTTCTGTGGCTCACCAGTTATAAGCACAGTGGAAATTCTGCTACAGGTTAAATTTTTTAAAATATTTTTTTTCACTGAACCAGTTAAAAACCTGAATATATATATATATATATATAAAACAACTTGCAATCATCTTGATACTGAACTTTATTTATGTTTGTTGCCACTTAGTTTTAAAGTAGGATAGCCATGTCAAAATCAGCTTCCAAGTGCTCTGAAAACATGGACCAGGAACTGCAGTCATAGTAATTGGCTGCTTGTATTCAGCACTCTGAATGGTGCCGTCTACTCTGCTGATGCTTAAAAGCTGTCGCTTCTATTCCAATTAGTCAACTTTATAAAATCCAGAACTCAAAGCATCTGATGAAGGCTATTTTCTAATACTATATTCATTCTAATTATTCCTGTTATTTAATACACCGTAAGTTACTGGGAAGCAAATATAAATGCTAGAAAAATTACAGGATTTTTGTTTTGCATATAACTGTTTTTTAAGAAAAGTATTACCTAGGGGATATTTGGGCATCTCAAAATTTTATCTCATTTCAGAAACCCAGGCAGCTAAGGCTGGTAGACAAATACACGTAACCACTGCATAAATTCATTCTGCCTGATGGAACATCCTATCTTTAGAACTGCACAAAAGTAAGATATTTCACTTTTGTAGTAATGAAATCTTAAGCCACAACACATCTATGATGCATTAAAAGCTGCAATGTTCACTCCATGGTGAATAAAAAAAATAAAAAGCTATGTCAGGCTTTCCATATAGAGGTTTTTTCAGAATTCAGTGATAAAGCTAAGTCAGGAAGAGGTGGAGCAGGAGACCAGTCACACTCATCTGATACTGGGACACTGAGAGAAGTTAACAAAACACGATCAGGTTTATGGAGTTAACCCATGCAGAGCCCCCAGTGCAGCTGTTCCTGTGCAAGGAGGGCACAGCCATCGGCAACCTGACTCCCACAGAGGCTCCGCTATGGAGAAATAAACAGCGTAAAAAGGAAGGATTTCTCTGGAGTGGCAGATGTGCCTGGCAAATAACATCTGTGTCTCAACATGGGACTCCTTCCACACAAACCTTTAGGGGCCTTAATGCTGGACTGTCTCCTCTGCACAGAACTTAGTCTCCCCATTTTGCAGGAATTTCATTTGTCTCTTCTAGCCAGTAGTACTCAGTCATTACAACCTTCCAGACCACTCCCACACTACCACTCCATAACAGATAGAACAGTCTCTTAAAAACACCCTTTGGCAGTTTTTGTTATGGTTTCCGGAGTAGTTGATCTTCGTCTTTTTTTTATTGGAGTACATTATCTGTTCTCATAACCTTTAAGCTGCTTAAAAACTGAGGGGGGAAAAAAGATAAAAGAAAGCAAATACAATTATCCGTTTCTGATGGATACAACACGTTACTTTGAGCAATCTTCCGTGAACCCTGAAGAAAGAAGAAAGTTCTTCAGTTCTAACCTCATAGACTAAAGATGCGCATCTTGAAAAACAGTTGCCATAACCTAAAATCAAGTTTTCCTCTCTTTCTTCCAAACTAAAGGAGCATCTGAACTCATTTGTTGATGCTTACTGATCCGCGACAGCAATTTGCAGAGACTTGCTTCTGATATGGCCTTACATGAACTTGGATTCCCAAGAGATGAACAATCTACATAGAAACAAAGTATGCAGCTGACACTGTTGATAGTTTTATATTATATGAGATTGTAAATAATAATTAATACTACTAATACGAATACCAACAAAAGTTTAAAATGGGGAAAAAAATTCCACCTGTTTAGTAGGTCGCCAAGAGGCCAGGGCAGTAAGCAGATAACCATGGCACAAGCGGGATCTGAATGACCAGGTATAGCTGCTATGCAGATGATCTACCACAAAGATGGTGCTTTCAGCATGAAAGAATAAACAAGTGCCAGCGGTTGCCAACATCTGTGGAACAATAAAATAGATCACTTAGCAAGCAAGAGAGGAGCCCAGAGGAAGGAGCGAAGTTTTGAAGTGCTCTGAAGACAACATATTCAGAATTTCTGGAAAAGCAGAGAGTGAGCAACCCCAAAGGATGACCAAAGCAAAATGCAAAGTCCAATTTCAGAAGCACGAGTATCTCAGTACTCGTTCCATGTGTGACATAAATACACCCTTATAGCTCCTGAGAACTCATTTTTCATTGTTGACTCAACATGCCTCAGAAGAGCCTGAGGTGTCCCACGGGAAAGTAACAGGGAAGTAAGAAGAGAAAGAGTATCACAGCTACTAACCCTGTGTTAAGTTTAGTATGATACCATATATGTGTCATGTGAGCAAATGATGATGGGCGGTGCAGCCTTAACGGTAATGGAGTCATCAGAGAGAGATAAAAGTAGGAAAACACAGGCCAGGCAGATGTGAAAAACAATTTAAAAAAAAAACCAAAAAAACAAACCACCAACAGGGGAAATGTACTTAAGCATTTCTGTCTGGACAGAAGGAACACTGGACCAAGGGGCGGCAATAAGCTATAAAGCTGGAAATGGGCTCACAGCACTCAAATCGCGCAGAATTAAGGAGGAGTAGGCAATAGCTGGGCAGTATTAGTCAAAGGTCTTTTTTATAAATTTGTAATTATTGTTATAGTGCTACCAAAGCAAGTTCATACTGTAAAGGGAACCAAAAACTGAGCCTAATGATGACAGTGAAATCAGTAGGACCAGGAAGCTGGGCGCCTGCTCTTCCCGTAAGTTCACTTGCCAGGGGTGGCAAACTCTTTGCCCCATGCCCCCTCCTGCAGGACCAGGGACAGACAGTGCTACTGGCAAAAGAAAAAAACACCCCTCTTCCAACTCACCCACTCTTGCTTTTTTTTTTTTTACTTTTTTAAAGATCCAAGACAGGGTTATATTCAATGCTACTTCATATCAATTGCTCTTGTTAAGTTAGTCATGGCTTCTTTCACATTATATTGCGCTGAATTAACTACATTACAAAATGGAAGCAATATCAATTATAAACACACCACCCGCCAAACTGGTCAATGATTGCACCATGCAGACATAAATGACAGGGTTGGAAGGGGCCTGTTTTTCAGCCCAGCACCCAGTATCAAGCAGGATTTTCTTTCTCCACTAATGTTAAAAGCATTTTATCTGAGTTGTATCATTGTATTATAAACACCAGAAACTCAGCAACTGCGTAAGGGAAGTATATTCTGAAACCTACTTGCCTGCACTGCTACATTTTTTTCCCCTCACATCTTAACCTGGGCAATCTAGTTTTACTTTTCGGTATATCCAGCCAACAAGTCTTCTGTTAATCCCTATGGCATGTGTGTAAACTAGTAAGCCTAAAAAAATGTCACGTTACCCAGACTGCGAGGTAACAGCAATGTGACACTTCGCTCTCTCGCACTTGAGAGTTCGGTGTGTTCCCCTTGAGGTACAACTAACTGCAGGTATGCTATTTTCCAGAAATACCAATCATCCATTATTTAAATTTTTAAGAATTAATTCGTAAATAATAATTAGCACATCACTGTCAAAACGCACCTTACAAACTGATGAGTATCTGAAAATCTACCAAGTCATGGCTTATGCATCTACTGAACACTTTGGGCCAAGCTTTTCTGTTTTCTCAGTCTGGATCTGAAGCAAGCCTGTGCCATCCAGCAAAGCTCTACATAGCACTCAGCTTCCCCCATGCAGTACCCTCGGGCTTCAGTCTCTGCAGAAATCAAAAAGTCCTGTGGGAACTCTAGAAGACCCGAGGAAGTAGGAATCTTAGGCCTGTTTAGAGACTTACCTCCTTGGCAACAGCTTTATTAGCTATATACGGTTTATAATGATATTACAGCTTGTGAAAACACATATTCAGAGCTTCGATAATCTAGGTAAAATCTGTTTCACATATAGACGGTAACAGAACAAGTAGACAAATCATTTATTGTCTGAACAAAAAAAAAAGTCTGCAGAGCAAGAGAGGGTGCTGCAGCTGGATAGAGGTTTGGGGGTTTTTAAGTCAAATAAAACAACTGGAGTGTAGAATGGTCATGCTTGAAACTGCTAACCAAGCTGCTCTGCAACAGTGCTGCATTACGAATGAAAATGTCTGCACAAACCCTAACTGCAGCTAGGGACTCTGTAACACAGCTAAAAGTCATTATTTTTCTCATTAATTGAAGATCATTTTATGCATCTTTTCTAAAACAATCTTTGCCACCAACCACTCTTAACTTTTTGTGCAGTATTGTAGAAGTTTTTCTTAAGTACTTCATGTAAATTTTTATCTAAATAAAACCATGTTCAATTTTTGTGACATGTAAAGAAGTTGGCTTTCAGCCAAGTATCGGAACTCTAAAAGTACTTCGACACTAATACCTTTCCTACTTTGCTGTTTCCCCAGTGAACTTACGGTGACTGAAGTCCTCCTAAAATTTTGAGGCAGCAAAGACTTGATGCCACAGTTTGTAACACAGAGTTATCCATAGCACATATGCATTCTATCTGCGAACTAAGTATCAAATAAGAACGGAGGAATTTGCTGTCATTCGGGACTTACTGTGGTTTTACAATATTCATAATGAATTGTTAAATACAAACCAAGAAGCACAGACATTGCCTAAAATAAAAAACCAAAATAAACTGCAGTCAGATAGAGTAACTCAACCCAATCTCAGTAACTCCTCTTAGCGTTTCTCTGGTATTTATTCCATAAACACTCGCTTAATTTTTAATGAGGGATTTTTCACTGGTGTCTATTTGCTATGGAATAAAGTCTCAGAATCTCTATAAAACAAATTATTTTGAAAAAGTAAGGCAGCTCTTGTTTTTTGTTGATTATATCTGTTAAAAACCTACTTCGCAGGTAATAACTTTAGTTCATTAGGCTGAGGAGTTTCCATATAAGCAACAGAACAACCACCGTACAAAATTCAGTATGTGATAAATTATCAACCGAGAGTTCAAAAACTTTTTCAAGAAATGATCCATCTTAAAGGTGCAGTGAATATACACACACCCATTAATTGCGAGTGACTTGCAAATACTCTGAGAACAATCACCTTTTCAACTTTGAAAAAAAGGAAATGGAATGGAATCCATGATACCATCACAAAACGAGGCTCACCTCGTAATGCCTTTTCACACCACCAAGCCAGTCTCCACATTCAAAGTAAACGTTCAGAAACTTTTCATCCGGGCTTGCCTTAGAAGCTGGCTCACTTTCGCAAGCAGCACAAGCACCTGGGCGCTTTGTAACACAGTAATTTCTAAATACTGATTGTTTCAGTTGTAGGGCCTATAAAAATGAAACCTCAAAGCTACATATTCTCACCCCAGGTTAAAAATAAAACCCGCGCACTTGAACGAGAGCTGTTGATGGCACTTGCAGGGGATGGAACAGCCTCTCCAACGTCTCCGGCACCGATGCCAGTCCCATAGGAAACCCACGTCCTCCAGCAGCCCCTATATGTTGAGCAAATCTGAAACCCAGAGACAAAACCGGGCTGGACCCGACAGCTCACTCCCCTCCGTGCTCAGCCGCTCGCTTCTTGGAACCGGCTGTAAACAGGGAGAGGGAGGGGACTGGCGCCTGCCAAGCCAAGCAGAAACTTGTGAGTAACTTGGAGAGGAAAAACAAGTGCACGGAGCGGCGCCAGCAGCCCCTATATGTTGAGCAAATCTGAAACCCAGAGACAAAACCGGGCTGGACCCGACAGCTCACTCCCCTCCGTGCTCAGCCGCTCGCTTCTTGGAACCGGCTGTAAACAGGGAGAGGGAGGGGACTGGCGCCTGCCAAGCCAAGCAGAAACTTGTGAGTAACTTGGAGAGGAAAAACAAGTGCACGGAGCGGCGGCTGGCGCGGGGCGAGCACCATGTTCTCGCTCAGAAAGCGGCCGGCAGTGTTGTGTCCTTGTGTGCGAGAGGGAGGCATGGTGCAAAGACAAAGTTTGTGCTACAAGTCTTTGTTACATGATTTTCTGAAGTCTTGGGTTAGATGCTAAAAGCTTGAAGTGTCTCATCTGTAGTGGATGTTCTGATTTCCACTTGCTCTGTGCTGTGTTGATTGGCCTTGTACTACTGAAGCTCACATCACTGGGAAGACCCTTGGAAAGTATTAAACCCAATAGTACTTGCCATAAAAAAATGGAAATAACTTGATGATTTATCAGCAGGCAGTACTACCATCACTTGTGCATACACAAGTTTGTTGGTGGTTGAGAAGCCCACAGCCAAGTACATGGACTGCATCTAGAATTTAGTAATGGCAATAGGAGTCATATCATACACTGTTCGACTGCCTGAATTTTAGTTTAAATTGAAAATGTTTTAAGGTCCACTCTGTTTATCTGCACGTTAAGAGAAGTATTTATCTTCTGAAGTAGTGAAAAGGCTTTTTTTTTGTTTTTTTTTTTTTTTTTTTTTGTTCAGGTAAGTTTTGTAATTTTGTAAGATTACTATTTGACACAAGGAATTGCCTATCACTTCTATCATTAAAATAGGATCGTCTTATTTAGCCGCATTTAGGGGAGGTTAAAAAAAAAAAAAAAAGGTAATTACCAAAACCACTTCTGAAACCAGACATCCCCCCTGCTCTATCAAATACAAAGCGCGGTAGCGAAGACTGTTGATCTTCTGAGACAATATACAGGCAAGTATTCTGTGGCTAATGTAATTCAGGCTGGGGTAATCAAAGCTACATGCTTAAGGATAAACCTACCTAATGGAATTACTTGATTGGATCCACGCCTGTGCTCAGTCACCCCTGCGCTCGCTGCAGTGCATGTATTTGCAATACCTAGTTCCAGGCTGCTGCTCTGGTTGAATCAAGCCGTAACAGTTCAGCGAGATGGAAGTTGGGTTGCCTTCAACTGTGCAAAACAGCTTTTCGGGGAGGGGGACGGGACCAAAAAAACAACCAACCAAACCAGAAAACCCACACAACAAACCCCAACTTTTTTACAAATGTAAAACAACAGATGCTTCCTGAAAATAAACTGGGTTGTTTTTAGTGCTCCAAAATAGTATGAGGATTGAAAGACAAAGTAACGATATCATATTTTCTACTCATCTGCAATACCACAGCTAGAGAACCGATTTGAGGAAACAAGCCGAAAACATACAATTTTCTGCAAAGGTGAAAGCAAGCCTTGAAGACAGCAGACACCTTGTGCTACTGCCACAGGAGCCACTTACCTGAGGAAACCCAGCATACGACAGGGGAATCAAACTTTGTTTGCCCAGCTAAAATGAGTACATTTTTAGCCTGATTACTGGCACAGGCTGTGGTATTTAGAAAAACTGCGCACAAAACAACTGCAACAGGAAACAAAACATGGAAGTTGACATTTTGGAATAAATTTTGTACTATGGCTGAAGTGTCAAAGGATTAGCACTAGAGATGCAACCACATAGCCGTACGCTTACAAAACCCATACTGTGTAATTCAGCCATCTGGTTCATGGAGTATAGCATGTTGTCTAGTAACATTCATCTTCATTGCACAATGTTTATTGTGGATTTGATTAAATCTTGTTCTGTCTCTGGAAAGAATGCAGGGACATGTACTTTGAGTTTCCTATACGTGCCGAAGGGGAAGAACACAAAGCAACGCCGAGTATCTGACGGTGTCAGAGCGCACGTGACGTGGGAAATCACCTGCTGCATAGATGCTACGCTGTCCAGACATGGGCTGGCAGGAACAATAACCATGATTTTAAGGCTGTGAATGTTTGCAGTTGTACTTTAAAGATGACTTATTTGTGCATTTTGGAAAGAGCCTTTCCACGACTGCTTTGAAGTTCACCGATTTCAGTTAAAATGTTATCTTTTTACTGACGATAAAGCACAGATAGCTGGACAATGACTACTGGTACTAGCATACTTTTTAAAGAATTCAAGCTATTTGGGAGGAAATGATAGCTAGTTCTTGTCTTTTTGGAAAGTCAGGCTGCCCTGATATTAGGTTCTCTAGAGTACAGAGGTCCATTGTTTTTGCAGAACTAAATGGTTAAATAGGTTGGAAATCTGAATATGAACTGACCTGTTAAAAAAACCAAACCCACACAACCTTCACCTCGTTTCCCAGTTTCCTCTAGTCTTTGTCAATTTTAGTAGTGGTCCAGTATACATCCACCATACTGCCTTGGAATGTGCCTCCTAAGAAACTATCTTTTCAAAAGAAAGCTTATTTAACACCTTAGAGAACTCTGTTCTCCATCTTATGGCTAAGATTTGTGCTTCAGCTTGTATCTTTCAATTCTTCAGCACCTACCCTTATATATTATTAGCTATATAAAAGGTACTGTTTAATAATTTTAAAAACCATTGTACTAAACTTCATGTACATTGCTACTTAAAGGTATACAGTTCATGATTTAATTCTGTTGTGCCCTGTATCAACTCATTTGTCACTAACTTTATTTAAATTAAAACTTCAGAACGTTTACTACTCTTGTGAAATTTTGAATCACAGGTGACTTTCTTCTAGACTAACAAGATCAAAATGCATTTCAGTCGCTGGCCTTAAATTGATCAGTTATGTGAAGTTTATAATCTCTATCTTTAAAATGTTTTCTTCACACTACATTGCATTTCACTTACAGTACAATATTTCAACAATACTTTCACTATTGCTCTCTCTACAGAAAAGCTGGTAACCAGCGGAGAAGATACAAAAGCTAAAATCACTATGTGGAGCTGTGAAACCTTAAACAACAGTACCGACCACAGTGAGGACCAGCATCTCTGCCATGACTTCCACCTTGTGCTTTCCGTCTTTTCCCTACTCTACCTCATTATATGTTTCCCGATTGGCCTTTGTTACAATGGCTTGCTGGTCCTAGTTAACCTCTATAACAAAGCTACTATGACTATGCCAGACGTTTACTTTGTCAACATTGCCATTGCTGGTCTCATCATCAACGCTCTGGCACCGATGTACCTTCTAGGTCTTGCCAATACAGACTGGGCCATCTGGAATTCTAACAATGAAGTTTATATTACCTTACTTATTTTATTCAACGTCTCATCTTTAGTTACCATGTACTCTACTACATTACTCAGTCTGGACTACTACATTGAACGTGCTCTACCTAGAACTTACATGTCAAGTGTGTACAACACCAAACACGTTTGTGGATTCATATGGGGTGGTGCCATGCTTACAAGTTTTTCATCTCTTCTGTTCTACGTCTGCAATCACGTATCCACTAAAATCATTGAATGTTCCAAGATGCAGAACAAGGAAGCAGCAGATGCCATTATGGTCTTTATCGGGTATGTCGTACCAGCTATCGCTGTACTGTATGCACTTATATTAATCTTGCGAATACGCAAAGAGGCTACACCACTGGATCAAGACACTGGACGATTAGATCCATCAGTGCACAGGCTTTTGATTGCCACAGTCTGTACACAGTTCACATTATGGACACCCTATTATGTTATTCTCCTGGTAAGCACATTTACTAATGCCCAAGGAAGAATTGCAGATGAAAATTACAGTCGAATATTACATTTTACCAAGATTTTATCAAAATTCTTGGCTTTCTCAAGCAGCTTTGTAATGCCTCTGCTCTACAGATACATTAACAAAAACTTTCCCAACAAATTACGACGCCTGCTTAAAAAGATGCACTGTGGGAATCAAGGGTGTTCTCATGAACGCACAGTAGTACAGCAAGTTATGACGTAGGTATGAAAAAACCCTCTGGTGCTCTCTTACTGCAGTACTTAGCAAACCAGTACCAGGACCGCAATGCTGCTGTGTTGGCAGAGTCATTAATGTCAGAGTCCCAATCAAGAGGCTAGAAGGAGCTTTCCATTACAATTAAATGGTCTTAATTTTCAAATAGTTAATTGTTTGCTGAAATCTTGTGAGACTCTGGCCTATGTGCTGTAATACCTGTGACATCTAATGCTTTCAGTGCACTGAACTGGGTTAGAAGCATAAACTTTGTCTTCATCATTCTGATATTCCTGTCTGAAGAAATCACTAAGCAGTTTATTGAAGTCTTGACTGAAGACACAGCACCTTGTATCTTGTATAGAAAAAAGTATTACCTTATTTTCTGTACAAAGAAGTAACAGTGCTATCCTTGATGAAGTAAATAGCATTTTTCAATGAAGACAATATAGGTGATCTTAACTAAAGATCGTATTATCCAATTACACATGTCCAAGTATTAAATGTTAATTATAAATTAAGTTATTTAATTTCTTTCTCCATCACTGAATTCCCTCTAAAAGAAGCCTCATTTACCATTTTCAGAAATTACTTTCTCACACAAACTAACCTAAGTTTTAACGTTTATGGGAAATTGATTTTTTTTTTTTCTAGATATAACAGTTAACAAATGTGCTTTATTTTTCCAGGGCTTTGTTTGCATCCTAAAACATTTCAAGAATTCAGAAATATTTATTAACTAATTCTAAGGGAACTGAGAGATACTTGTTCCGCATATTAAAATGAAGGACACAGTGGTTTACAAAGTTAAATCAAAATTTAACTAGTAAAGAATGTCTGGCTAAGTGTTATGGTCCACATATGTTCATGTAACAAGAGTAATTATCTTAAAAATAAATATGTTTATGATTAACATTTTGTATTTTCAAGGGATATGTTTGCAACAAATAAATTAAAATCTCTTTAATTTAGGGCATCAGTGGAGGTTTGGAAACAATACAAAATCCCTCAAAAAATACAAGATTTTAAAGTGGGAATAATAGATAGGAGTCCCAGTCAGCATCAGCTTTTTGCTGACCTCTCAGAAATGAAGCACCTCCATACAATAAAAGTGTAGTTTCTGTATTTCACGGTGGAGATGAAGAAATCCATCCCAGATTGCCAGATTTCACTGAGTATATGAAATACAGAAGAAACACAAACATGCTGCAGGAAGCAAATTAACGGTTACCCACAACAGCAAACTACGAAACGCAGACCCAAGAACTACCTGTTCCTATGCAGTTGCTGCATTATTAATGGTGGAGGAGGGGTAGAAGATAAATTGATATTCTCCCACTGATTTTGGGGCAGCAAGACATCTTTGTCACTCACCCTACAACACAGCAGAATCATTTCGTTGCTTAATCTGTCACAACAACTCAAATTCCACGTGACTATTCAAAAAATGCGGCTTTTCAAGCCTCTGGTATAGAAGAAACAGGGAGCAAAACTAGAATTGAACATTTTGCATTGCTTATAGCACAACCTCATCTCCTAATTGGTCCTAATTTGTCAGCATAAAGACACACTTGTGTTCTAAGTGGGAAGCAGGTGAGGAACAGCCTTTTCAGATCTTCTCCCTTCTCTTCAACATTATTCAAGTAATTTCGTCTCATAGCCATCTTTGCTTATCTTTTTCATATACAAGCACCTCTAAGTTATCAACATCCTGTGGAAGACTCTCCATTAATCTTTACTTTTTTAATAGCTTTTCATATTTTATTGATTTTTTTGGACCCTTAAACCCTATAGAGTGAATCATCTGTTTCCATGGTGTTTTCTCCACCCAAAAACTATCCAGCGCAACTACATCAATTTACTTAATAGTTGTAGCCTGTCGATGAAAACCTTGTTAAGGAATTAAGCCTTTCTTTATCAGTGTGTCAGATCCACACACTAATTTATAGTGCCTCTATGTGCTGACATGATACTGGCTGCTTTGGTAAACCCATTGGGTTGGCTGGTTGCGTTTTTCCCCCTTAACTTGAGAGGTTTTCTGTGAGTTTCTACACATCTTGAGCATTCAATCTCCCTTCCACACGGAAGTGCGTAAGAAAGAAATCTTTCCTTACAACTGCCAAGCAAATAGGCTCCTCTTCTTCCCATCTGAGGAAAATTAGGTTTCCTAGTGCACCACATTAAATCTTTCATGTAAAATCTGTTAAAGAAATCCCATCCCATTATGCAGGAAAAATTCCAGCAGGGAGGATACTGGCTTATTTGGTGTGAATAGAGGCTTCCAGAACTGGCGGCTGAACAGGCAGCATTCAGGGCTATATCAACTTTCACGTTGCTTCCTTACTTCTATTTTCCCCCCCTCTCCTAAGACATCTTACTTTCTAACAGGAAAGTCACATTTATTTCTGTTCCTTTCTCTCCATGTTAAATTCCAAGTTTCATATAATGGCTCTTCTATCATGTCTCTTCAGCTGCTTCTCTCATCTTTTCCACTTTTCTATCTGAATGTGCTATTCTATTTAATTTTCATTTTGCTCATCTGTTTCCATGCATGCTTGGTCTTGTACACTTGGTACCATTCACCATTCACATCTACTTTGCTAGACTGTCTCCTTTACGATGACCCAAATCTCACTCAATGATTTGACATTACAGATGGATTTATGTCGTAAAATGGAAGCTACTATTTAAGAGATGGAGAAAGAACAAGTTCTTACACAATTTACCTTTGAAATCTCAATCTTGATTTTTTTCCTATTTTTTTTATTGCAGCAGAGTTAAGTGTGTTTGTGTGTATCCTTGATAATATACTAAATGTGATGGCAATCATACAGACAAACAACTTCCATAATTTAATGAACAAGACTAATACCTGCTCAACTTTTGTTAAGAGTTACTTTGATGTAGTAGTTGCCTCAAGGGAACTGTGCCATGGAGCTGACTGACTGCTGTTCTCTTAAGGAAATTCTGAACTTCGCTGCAGCACCCTCACATGGTATCTCTTAAAAAGCAGTATTCCAAAAAGCAAGAACTTTGCAATATTTATGTAAAAAAAACAGTAGATGAGCAAATGCAGTAAAATAGTGATATCGTAAATATGGAAGAACTTTTATGGACAAATCTTTAATATACAAAGTTCTCAAGAATGCGGCTTCATATACCCGAAGGTTTCTGATGACTGTAAATAGGGGCTTATCTGTTTCACATTTAAATAAATGAGTGAAATACTGTATATATGCAAGATTTAAAAAAAAAAAAAAATCAGCCTACTGATGTAAAAAGAATTTGCAAAGAATTTATTAAATTATTTCTTAAAGTGTATCATTTAAATGTAAACCTCTGAACAGTAAGGTGTACTGTATGTTTCTGTATGTATATACTGTATACTAGAAAGTAAGCACTAGTTAAGTGCCATTATTAACAGTGTTATTTTCTCACAAAATTAAATTTAATATTTGAGTTGATCTACAGCTTATAGCCCTCTCGCTTGAACTGCCGGTGAAGTCAAATCAATGAACTAAAAAATGTCGTGCTCTGCTTCTGCTTAAATTATTAATGTAGCTAGCTCAAGACAGGTCCTTGTTGACTAACCTAGTAGAGGTCCTAGTTTCAAAAGTTTCCATTTGAGAATCGAGTTGGTCTCTGAAGATATCATTTCAGTTAATGAAAGAAAGCGACTAACCCCTAGAAAATTTCTGGTTCTATTAAAATGAAGAGATGTGGCCTTCAAGATTATGTCAAAATACTATAGGAATGGACTTTCTGCAAAGCCTCACAAAGGAACTATTGACTCCTAATAAATTCTCAATAAAAAGTGTTAAAATGTATCTGGTCAGTAAGATGTGTGATTTATTTTGGCCTTCTTGATAAAAACCTATTGTAGACAAGGTTAAACCTGTGTTGCTTCAGTGAATCAAAACATGACAAATTGCATGACTTGGATGTCAAATCAGACATGTTAAATTATCGTATTTTCCAGGCCATAAATTTGACATCATTAAAATCTCATTATTCATCAGCATGAAGTTATCTGGGAATGAAAGCAAAAAGGCACACACACCCCAACTCTTTTCAGTATAAAGAATCCTGCAACTAATAAGATAGAGTAACATCACAGAAAAGCAGGGCTGGTGATGAATGCATACGTCAGGCATATCCTTGTCACTTCCTCTCCTTTGTGCTGCCACAAATGAGATCTCGGAAATCAGTTCCCTGCAGAAATCTTCTTGGTTCCCAGAACAACATAATATAATAACCCATGCCTTTGGCATCCTGAAAAAATTGAGCTTTGAGAACATAACGTACCTCCTAAAACATTTATTGCAGTAACCATTGCATATAACCAAAAGATACTCACAGTGGAGCAGTTAGTTTACCCCACATGTATGAAAACATTTTCCTGGCTATACTTTCAAAAATATTAATTTGTTCCCTTTAAATTTTATGTAAAGTGTAGGAAGACATCAAATAAAAGCAAGCTGTTTAAAATAGTTACTGATGAAATCCTTAAAGAAAAAAACAAAAAAACTTAGTCCAAGGCACTTCTGAGTGTTAAGTCTCAGGGAGAAATAAACTGAAATGGTGATTTTGAAAACGAAGTTGCAATATTGTATCACGTAGTTCAAGCCTAGTATCTGACAAGATGCCCTTACTTCCATACAATGATTTAAAGAGTATTTTCTGTTACTCTAATTGGAGACTCAGCATCTCTAAACAGAGTAGTGATTTTTCTGATGCTTCATTCCTCAGAGCTTTAAGATACAACCATTATACATAAAAAGGCTATGTTTCTCATCTGGATTAGTAAAACTCCTTTTATACAACATAGACTTGAAGGATCTTAAATGAGACCAGAGCTACTTAATAAGCAGCAAGTTAGAAAGTTCACCCTTCACAAACTTGTTATGTAAATGCAAATAGGAAGAGTTGATCGGGTACAACCAAGTCAATAGGTTTACACTAGTACAAACCAGGCCAACACAGCATCAGAATCTGCCTTTTCTGTCAATACTAAGAGATTTCACTGAAGAGAACCACCTTTTGCAGCAGTCACAGAAAATATACGTTTAACTATCATGTAATAGGAAAACAGGCCCCAAGGCTGCCAAGAAAATATGACACCGCTACCAGAAAACTCAAAGGGAAGCAACACCTACTGTTTTGGGTTGTTTTTTTTTTTAAAGATGCAATTAAATTGGTTTTGTGCTATGGGTAAGTACATAGCTAAAACCCAATTTATCATTGCTCATTAAAAATGAAAGCAGTACAGTGGTCAGGCTGGAGACCTTCTCATGAGCTTTACTGCAGCAGCACAGGACTGGTAAGAGAAGAAAAAAGCAGAACCTGGCCAAGTGCTGCTCTCAGTTCTGCTGTTAGCTGAGGACTTTGAGAAGTACTGACTTTTGCCTAAGTTTCTGCAGCTGTAAAGTGCTCAACGCACTGATGAATCTGAAACATATGCTCTAAGATTAATTTTTGCAGTTTCTTAGTAAGCGAAACCTTGTGTATTTCTTAATTATCTCATGCAATACTTTTCCAAGTGAAAGCAATCTAAACATACAAACCCAGCTGTGCAGACTGCCACAGCAACAAATTTGAAGTGTGAAATCTTTCCTCTGTTGTATTTCCTTTAGCTTTCCACTATATATCAAAACACTGGGACATATGCTGAATACATTCTTTCCCAATCAGGAGAGGATTTATTATCTGCTTTGTCATTCCACTTTCTTCCCACCAAGTCCTTTCCTTACCTTGGAAGTCCACATGATTTCCTTTTATTCCTTCCTCCTAAAGAACTGGCACCTCTAATTACATTCACAAGAATGGTCAAAATGATTCACAGTCTACAGCAGGCAGAATTCTTGTACTATTACAAATCATGACAATAAAAGTTTTTTTTAAAACACCAGATTCTTATCAGAGTATTTATGAATTAAACAAAAATGTATTCTTTAAAAAAAAAAAACACTTCCTACCAAAAGTTCTTTCAAACAAACAAAATTTATAACCAGAAAGAGAATCCATTTTATCTAGTTTAAAAGTATTTGATGATGCGTTATATGAAAAAATAAGCAAGCAGCAGCATAAATACTCCCAACTCCGAGACCTGGAGAGAGGACTAATAAGAAAAGAAACAGATTTACAATTAGCAACATCTTGCAGGAACTGTACCTGTAACTATACTGCCCAACAGTAGGAATAATTCTGCTATAAAAATGCAGAGAAAGTGCGCAACTCTGGATAAAGTTAACCTTCAAAACCACAGGATTAGTCTGCTAAATTAAAGTGGTTTTATCACACATCTCACTGATACCAATAGGAAGTTCTTCTGCTCATCAGCTGTATGTTAGCCTATGCATTACCAATTACAAAATTAATTGAAAAGCCTAATTTTAGCAACAACATTTGCAAATTTAAGCTAAAGTTTATCTTGAAGGTGGTAAAATTTCCACAACTGTTTCTTAACTCATATCCAAAACCTTTAAAAGATCATTTTGAAATTAATTCCGGTATTAGGTTATCAAAGCTGTTTTAAAAACTCCATCTGGTGGTCACTAGCAGAATACTCTTGCAGTTCCCAAAAGCAGTAACATCAGTAAAACTACTTAAAGGATTTAAGTCGATCATAAGGGGACGGGGGGAACCAGTCCCAGTTTCTGGTTAACATAGATTTGTACTAACTGGTCCTGTCTGCAAGCAGTAAGGGTATTGCTGCAAGTATTTGCAAGAAGAAATAAAAATTTTAACTGTAACTTCTACAACAAACTGCTACTGTGAGGATGAGGCAGGTAAGAAAAAACTGTCTTGCAAGAAACAAATCTCAGCAATGGTTAATTTTGGGTTTGAACCTAACAGAAGGCTATTTAGCCAAGCTATTAGGTCTTGCTATTCACAAAAAAGAAATATTTATAAAATAGCATATGTTTCTAGTATTGTTTTATGAAACATCTGGTACTAGTCACTGTGGTTGACAAGATGCTCAAAGATCAAAGGAAGTGCCATTCCCATTCAGCTCCAGAGCACTGTAATTCTTTCTAATTAAGTTATGGTTTCACTAGTTCACAATGAAATAGATTATGAAATTTATTAATACAGAAGTTTCTGAAATCTTTCAGGTCAGCTTATGTGCAATTAAATAATCATTCTAGCACCTGCAGTGCTATGCAGAGACCAGCTCTCTTAAACTTGCCATTGGAAAAGGCTTTTTCCACCCTTTAATAGGAGTATTATTTGGAAATACAGGCAATTTTTGAGCTCTCATAGCCAAGTTGCATAGATGATCTACCCATACTGAGGAATTTATTTTGTGATTGATAGAAACATTACTGTATAGTAATAACAATAAAATACTGTTTATAAAACAACTTACATTACAAACAAGGCCCAAACAAGCCAATATAAAATGACTAATACTGAATCATGGGCAAGCAACCCTGAGATGTGAAGGCAGCAATCACACAGCACAGAGCATGGCTGCTCTAGAGTAAAAGGAAGAAATGTTGATTTATGACCAGCCTCTGAGGCATAGGTAATTATTAATACCAGTGCTTATGTATACACATCTCCAGCTTGTGCTTTTTTAACCCTATCTAAGCAGAAGCAGTAAGACTATCAAATTTTACAAATTCACATAGCTCCATGTACCCTTATAAATCAGCATAAACATCAGAATTCCACTGAAAAAAAAATATCAAAAAAAATCCCCAAACCAAACATGCAAGGAACATAGTACAATAAAGACATGCAAGAGTTTTTATTCTTAAATTAATCCATAAACAAAATTCCTTTAACTTTCTTCAAGCTAGCAATTCTTGGTTTTGTGTACAACTTCCCTGCCCTTTTTTTTTGTTTTTCCTTTTCTGTGTCAAAGGCCTAATATGTTCCATGGTCTCTTAATCAAGGACACAAATTTGCTTGCTGTCAAGTGAAAAAAACACTATAAACATACATAAAATTAAAAACAAGGCCTTTCACAAGAACAATTTCACAGTGACTGGCAACCATACATCAATATAACAAAAGCCTTAGAATAGATGCTCTTCTCAAAAATTATCTTTTTTTCCCGGAATCTTAAATTACTGCATTAATACAAGTAGCCCTAAGGTGCTAAAACACCACCAAGAAAAGCTTCCAATACACAAGCTCAGCCCTTGAATAGAATCAAAGCAATCTTTGACTGACTCTGTGGCTAATATCCCACACCCAAATTGTTGTTTTGTTACATAACAACACTAGAGGAAAAATTAAGATGGAAACACATGGTAGTTTATGAAAAATAGGTTTGAAAAAAATTGTAGACTATTTCACAATTCAAAATTCCAGTAACACAGCAATTGCTTTTCACCATAATACACTGGGGAATGGACACTAATAGCCATTTAATATTCTAAATCAATCCTATCATACGACACAGGGACAGTCTTCTTAATAACGTTACATCAAAAAGGCAAGAAAAGATACATTAATCAAGAGCAGAAGACAACAGCATAGTCTTAAAAACAGACCTCAGGCTTCTCACGCAGGCTTAGCTCCTTAACTATAATCGCTACCCTAGAGCGACCCAGTCCAACGCTCAGACTTAGCGAGCTTACTGCAGCCTTCGGGCCCTGTCCTGGCTGCCTGGGGCTATGGATGCTGCACCGCAAACAAGAGCTCTACCGCTCAGCTGAGTTGTGGCTCTTCGCAGAGCAACTGATCACGACGACTCGGAAGGAAGGTGAGCAAGACAGAATCACCATCTCCAGAATACTTTACTGGATGGACCTGCTTTAAGGCAGAGAATAAAAAGACTGAAATCTCCACGGTTTCAGCATCTCATGAGCCAGAAGGATTGAACAGTGTTTGTTAGAGAAAGCGGAAGAGTTTCTCTCATCTGGCTTACATGTATATGAGAGAAAGAGAGCTCACTTCAAACTAAGCCTACTGTCAGGGATCTGTACTCTGCTAAACACATCCGTAACAGGTCAATTAAGAGAAATTACTGGGTTTGCTCAAAAGAAAAGTGGCTCACATCTGCTTTCTTTATAATAAAATCTGTCACTTGGCACTGGATATATTTATTTTGCCATAGAAACTATAAGATGTGTTAAAAAATAAAGAAGAGTTTTGCCCACCACAGCGCACTGTAGGTGGCTAGCAGAATCGCACATGGTATCAGCCAACCCTTAAACGTCGTCACAGCATCTCACAGTTATTCAACTTCTGCAACTTCTACCTTTCCCATCTCCGCCCTATCTGGAACATTGTCAACATACATCAACCATTTCTGTGGAGGTCATGTATACTAATCACCAAGAAATCATAAGTCCATAAATCACTAACAAAAATAACAGTAAAATTAGCATTATCCCAAACACAGTCACTTAACTGCCATTTTTTGCAGTTTTATGAAAAGTTTATACAACTAAACACTACTCTGTTTGCCACTGTTTTCATATGACTCGCACCCTGTGATCATTTAAGCAAATTAAATCAACTTCTATTGTTTAAGGAAAGACACAGCTGGTCACACAACAGCAATTATCTTGCTTTTCTTTGAGTAACGCATTAACTGTGACAATAACAGCACAGTGAGCTGCTGCCAAAACCACATCATATAGCTGTTGAGATACCTCAGACAAAGTTTTGTCCGTTTGCATAGATGAGGCAGAATTGCAGTTATCAAGATGGGAATCAGCACAGTCTAAATAGAATAAAGAATAGAGTTGGGAAACCTTGATTTTCTAATCTCTGTTTCTCCTCTGGCTTTCAATTTATTCCATCAACTTGGAAGAATAAATTTCTCAGTAGCCAAGCTTCTCCACCTGTAAAATGGGGTTATTTTCCGATGTGACTTTCTGAATCTATGTACACTTTCTGGAATTGTAATGTGCTGCTTGCTCCTGATTCAAATGTTCTTGCCCTCTGAATACCACTGAATAATGAAGCTTAATAAAGATTTCAGACAAAGTATGAAATAATGTTTGTAAATGTGAACATAATTTTGAGGATGAGAGCTTTCTCTTAGATTTTTTCTTTTTGAAGATGGGAGGCATAAGAAATAGCTTTTCTCTTTTTGCTTTTCTAGTTCTATTTATATAATTTTTGTCATTAGAGGGTAAGGTCCCTTCGAGCTCTGCTTTATTACACCTTGCATCTTCAGAAAAGCAGTTATTGAAAAACAGGAAATGTAGTCTTAACACTGCTGTGGTGGGGCTTATCTTCACTTGAGTTACTCCTTGCTTGCTGATGGCTAATTAACTCAGAGTAATTTAAACCTTTATGAAGAGGGGTTTGAATATCACTTAAACTTTTGGTGCAGCCGTTGATTTGCCTTTATTTTACTAATAATCACAAAGGGCACAGCCAGATATCCTTGTGTACATTCACCCAATGCATCTTCAAAAAAGTACAAAACCCAGTGGTTTGCTGGTGGCCCTCAGCCAAGAAATAATTTTACTCCCTCCCTGCCCTCCAGCAGACCTACAGTTATCAACCACGTGCTTATTCAGACCACTTCAGTGGAAAGGACCACAGCAAACCGCTGCCATAACTGTTCTGCATTGCCTCATGTGCATACGTGATCCATTCTGGAAGCTACAAACTCAGTATCTACCAGTAGATGACCAAATACTTCCTAAAATTTTACTGCAATTTCAAAAGCAATCATCTGACCATGCTTACATAGTTTAGCGTGCTCTCTGCACAGCCCCAAGTCCTAGAAAGAATAAGGTGACACGTCAATTTTGCATCTTTCGTGGAAAATAAGCAGGGGGGGAAAAAAAAAAAAAAAAATCACCTGACTTGCATACAATTACAATGCGTATTTTTTCTTTACCATTGTTCACTATGAGAAATTAATACCAACAAAATAAACCTGGATTTGGGTACACCTCAAGAGCAAATGCTATATATAAAACACCTACACTACTCTGCCAGCTTTAACAAAGTGTTTCAGCAAGAGTTTGGAGGAACTACTGTAAATAAAAGGGAAACAATCTACCCAGTCCAACAAACTACTATGCTAACATGATCAAAACCAAAATCAGTATGGGTTAATTCCCATACTAATTCTAATTCTATGCTGAGTAATGGGTAAGCTCATTGGAAACCACATTTCAGAGAGCCACTGAACTACTGACAAGCCGTTTCAGAGCACAGATACTGCACATAGAACATGAACCTTCAACCCAAAAGCTGGAATGTCTCTGGGCCACTGCTGCAACGCAAGATCCTCCACGCACATCTCTAGGTTTAAAAGAAGTATTTGGAGCAGTAGTGCTAACCTTCAGGTGGAAACATAGACCTACAGACGAAATATTTTCTCCAGGTAACCCACAACTCCAGTTTTGAAATCTAGACTCATACACATTTGTCTCATTTCATGTCTTTGAAGTGTTTTGGCTCCTTCCACATGTTTTTCAATAAAGCTTGTTAAAGTGCAACAGGTAAGATGCCATGAAAACAGGGAGCGCTGATCAAACACCGGTCACAAATTATCTTCTCAACCTACGAAAGCCATTGCAGATTATAATTATAATAAAAATGAAATTATAATAAAAACGTTCTTCCCCATGTACTGGTATGAGAAAACATGATGCTACCAATGCGTTCCAGACAAAGGCTGCATGCACTTAAAAAAAAAAATCATAAGACAACCCCGTCTTGTTCATTTATATCTGAGGTTTTAAGAACACTATTCAACATAGTCACTAAGATGACTGATGCTGAGCCAGACCCAAAACATACTACAGACTCAAAATCCTGTCTTTTAACACCTCATGGTCACTGCAGAGCATCTGGAAATATAATTTATTGCATGTGTACAATACTGGGAGTGTTCCAAGTGGTAGGACCCATGGAAAAATAGAAATACATCCTATTTTTAAGAAGGGATCTTAGTATTTTTGACATGCACTGCTTTTGTGTCAAGTTTTTGCCTTGTTAAGCCAAGGGCCTCGCTTAGTGTTTATTCAACAGGCTTTTCCTTTTCGAGATCTCTAGCACTAAGACAGCGCACTAGAAAAAAATGTAATTGCAAAGGCTGGCCAACACTCGTAGGATTACTTCATGAACAGGAAAAAAAAAATCCACTGGATGGCCTCACATACTTAGAAATGGCAGAGACAAAACACTACTTTTCTGTTCTAAAATATCTCACTGCAGAGGATAGTTTGAACTTTAAAGTCACATGATGAAACCATAGGTTTGCTAAACATGCAACGTGTATGGTTTGAATGACTTAAACCAAGTTCCTGTTTCCTTTACAGAACCGTATGTTTTTGTAGCCAGCGAGCTGCCGGATTTTTCATTATCATGTACAGCAGCTAAAGAAGTTATTGTAATATATACACCCTGCTTTCTACATAAATAAAAAGGGCTATATGCTCCAAACAATAATTGTATTTCATCTGACTGTTCACAGTGAAAGTCTCAGCCTGTTGTATCTGTGGAGCATTTTCTTGAAAAGGTAAGTGCTTTATATTACTTTGAATATGCAATGTTTTATTCATCACATGAGGCTCAAATTGTGAAGCTAAGATTGTAATTTAAAGTTTTTAGTTTTCCCTTCTTTAACAACATTTGAACTACACAAAGTAAAATACTGTATCTGGGAAGCACCCTCAGAGATCTGAGATTTACGATAAAGCTGAAATTTATAATAAAACTGAGCATTAGATAGAGTAAATGTGAAGACTGTTTTCCAGTAAGTACTTAACTCCCATTGAACTGATGATAGCTAGATGATGAAATACTGTTCAGTAGTCTGGAAAAAGACTCCAACCATTGCCTAAGAGCAGTCTTTTAAGGGATGGACATTATTGGATAATCCTAACTACACTGCAGGAATTGTATAGGACAGGAAACACATCGACGATGCTGCTTGGAGACTATGTTCAGTTACTGCTGATTCATTTATATTCTGGAAAAGTAAAAACAAAAAGCTTTCGGTTTCTCAGAAACCCGTAATTTTTCGGAAGTTACAGAGAGAATTTCTTAAGTCTTTACAACCTCAAATATTTGCCCAAGCGTAGACATTTTGACACTACAAGAAAGATGACTATAAGTATTTTACACTTCAGTCTTTCAGATATTGCAAGCTGCCCCCATCTTTTAACTTGGCAGACATAGTTCAAACGGGACAAATTCACCCCCAGATGATGTGCAGTGTTTTCACGGGTCGATGCAGGACATGCGCACCAAGAGCCGAGTTTCACAAGAACAACATGCATATTGCTTTATGACTAGATGAAAGAATATTTTCCTTCTAAAGGCTGGTGACAGAATGCAGAAAGAGTGCCCTGCCAAACTTTTATAGAGGGAGAGTTCTGGCTGCCAGAGAGAAACTCCCCATTTTAGGAGCTCTTCTTTCTAGACTTTAAATAAACAAAAGTTTCCTTGAAACCAAGCTCTCTGTTTGCAAGAGTTAACCATCAAAGTGGGGCTGGGGGACCAAAAACAATGAAATCTTAGAGACTAGGTCCTCTCAGTACTGAAAGCAGTTTTTTCACCGCTTGCTATTTTTAAACTGCCTTCTGAACACTGTGCTCATTTGCTCAGCTCCATCTGTTGGAAGTGAAGGATAACGTATTCGCTGTGCTTCAGAAAGTAAAAATCAAACGTATCTGCTTTCACTGCCGACACAAAAGGCAGAGTGGATGATAGTGGGGAAACAGGGCCAGAAAAAGGAACAAAAAAAAAAAACCCACCACAAGGAAAAAAGCAAGGCCACATGAGTTAAGGAAGGATTCACAACATGCCGATGATGGTCAATTAAAGCAAAGTGAGGGGCAGCAGAGGTAAATGAGGGACAAAATATTGGAGCACAACATTACAGGGAAAGATACTGCAAGTAGCATATTGCAAATTCCCCTCAATAATTAATCTTAGGAGAAGCAGGAATAGGCCTGGGTTCTGCCATAGCTTCAATATATGTGAGCTTTGACACACTATATATTAGTCTGAGTAACCAGTGAGCATACAGAAATAACAAAGTCAGTTTACATCGTAGTATGTTGTGAGGGGGAAAAAAAAAAAAAAAAATCATTCAGGTCTCGAGGTGTTTGCACTCTAAACTTACAGATTCCACTAAAAGAGTAAAGGACTCGGGCCCCCCACCAAGCAGAGCATAAACATTACATGTATTTTGAAATAAAACGTATGTTCCTGCAGTAAATCCAAGAACCAGACAAGAATGGAGGGAATACCAGATTTTCTCACAGCAGAGGAAAATGACATAATAAATTCCTCATTTTTTTATGATGGAAACTCAAGAGTATTTTGACAAAAAACATGGTCAGCTGCATGGAGATTCTGCTATAAAAGGTGAGAAATAAACCACCCTCCAGTGCTCTGGAACATTGTCTTTTTCTTTAAAATAAATTAGTATTACCAAAAGTTATGAAAATTTGAAAATATGTTCATCTTACTACAACAAAAATTGTGAGCTCCTTCATCCCATTGTTATTCTGAGCATATATCTACTTCAGCGCAAGGAATGAACTTAATGCTTTGGGAACGTTTTAAAACTGTAAAGGCTTAACAATTTCTAAGAGTTGCTTTACATGATAGATGAGCACCTTACAGTCATAAGACTCTCTAAAGCTATCCATTCTGATGTAAACAAATGTTTAGAGAGGTGATGCCATCTGTGACTATATTCAATCAACCGGCTGCAGAGGCTGCAAAGGAGTCAGACTTTTCTGACGGGGTCCAATTTATAATCTCAGCTAGAAAGCCATAATGCAGCAACTTCATGAGGTGATGAGCAATACATCTTTGTAAGCTGCTATATAGCCTCAAATTTCACTGAAATAGTTATGAAGAGACAAAATATTGCAAAAAAAAAAAATTTGATTTGTAGGATAAGGTCGTAAGCCAGAAATATGTATCTAGGTGTGACCACGTTAGAAGAACGCACGAGAATTAGCTTGTATGAAGTATCAGACACGTTCGATTGCAGCCACCTGCACAGAACCTTTCCTATCAAAACCTGAACTCAATATTGCCACTTGCTCTCTTTCAAACACTCAGTGACACCAGAACCAAATAAGCAAATAGTCTGACATTATTGCTGTGATTTTACAGCATTAATAATAAATAATAATAATAATTAATAATAAACCAAAAATATTGCAGAATAAGCTACCAACTGCTAGCAGGTATTTTTTCTTCTGTGATGAACAATTCAATTACAAGCAAGCATTATGCTCATACTGACTGACCACAGCAAAGTTGCAAACAGTTTGTTGTTTTGGTAAAATTGTTTCTGTGGGTAATCTTAAGGTGATTTTCTGGAATTTCCCTTTAAAACAGCACACACAGAAATTTTTCCTTAAGTCAGAATGTTAATACTTGCACTATTATAATTATACACATATAGTTGCACTCTTATTTCCCCCCAAATATTTTAATTCTAGGTTGAATAGTTTACATTTGTTTAGTTTAAATCCCCCCCCCAGATGAGGTAAGTTAAAAGACACACACTTAAGTTAGAATAACAATGTTGAGGTTAACCAACCAATAACACCATTGTTATTATTTAACAGTAACGTTCAACAATGGTCTATGGTTATAAACAAGAGTTGCAAACCCAACCGAACCTATTTCAGGCATTCATCTTGACACCTGTAACAAATGAGGCCTAAGCACATCAATACTGTGCTGGTCCATCATTAAAATATCACAACATGCGAACTGGTGGATACAGAAGGAGAAACCAAGATGGATCCTGTTTGGATTCACTTTCTTACCCAGTAAGTTGCCATTACTGGAATATGGTTGCATTAAGTCTAGTATTCCTTACTTTGTCTTAAACGCCCAAAAAGTAGCTAAATAAAATAAAAAATACCTTGCTATGGTCAAAGATGGACACAGGCACAGTTCCAAGGCTAAATCCTGAGCAAATTTAACCAAGTTTTGGCATCTTGTTTTTCCTGTCATTTGATGTAAGGCCATATAATTTCCTGTGAAACCAAAACTATGTCCTTCATTTCCTTTGCAATTATGCTACCATAAAAGTGTTGCTAAGCTATTCTGAGATTCTCCGCAAGGACAGTGAGTGTGGTTAATTGGCCCATGATGTAAAAGTTGTTGAGAAGATAACGGAAACCTTCACAGTGCCAGAACTAAATTCCAATGTTCAATCCTGCAAAAGGCCTGATGGGTCTAGAAAGTCTCACTGGAGACTCTGGTGAAAGCTTCTCAAAATGTAAATGTTTCTTAACCTCCTGAAACTACTGTGTGAGATGATAACGACAAGCTTTCTGCAAGATGCTCAAAGTGGTTCCACATTCTCTTTCTCCATCTGTCACAAAGTACCTATCCTTTGCCAGATTAAGCTTCAAATCTCTCTTCTAATAGAAGGTAAAAATTTGACTTACACTGTTTCCTTCATTCTTGAGATCTCTCCTGAGTACTTAAGAAGACATGAATTGTAGAAGTTAGAATTTCATGGTCTTTAGATTTCCAGGAAATAGTAAAGAGAAATCGAAGCAGCAGAAGGAAGCCTGAAGAAGCAAGCCTGTGGAGCTCCATGGCTGCAGCTGAGCGAATAGCACAGCAGATCTCTTTCAGCCATAGAGCCAAAGGGAAGCGAGAGCATTGCAGCTACCTGATTAACAAGACATTTTCTTGATTCACACACATACACAGTGTTTCAGTATTAAGCATGGAATGTAATTTAAAAATCAGACTGATCAACTTTGTTTCGAAAGAGATACTTTGAAATCAAAATCTAGAAGGGGGAACTCACTAGTATGAAGAAATACAAAAGGCCAACCAGTTGACCACACTTGTGAGGTTTTGTGTGTGGTTTGGGTTTGGTTTCTTTTCTTTTTAATTATTCTCACTCTTCAGTTTGAGCACTTTAGTACAAACTTGAGTCCTTCTTAGTGGTTTATATTAAAAATCAGCTGAACAGAAACAAAAGCTCTACTGCAAGCATCTAAGATACATTTCCTCAATTAACAAGACAACAGTATTTCTTCCCAACACCTGTCATCTTTGAAAAGATTTTCACTCCATTCTTCTTAAGATTGTTCATTATATTGACTCTTAACTTGCTTCAGAGAATTCTTTGCCCATCAACGCTTTCTTACATGTGTACTAAGCTCAGAGCTTAGAACACAGCCAGAGTCCAACCAGCCAACTCTTCCGCTCCTGCAAGCGTACGCATAGCACAGAAACTTCCCTGGGTGCATCAGTCGTCCTATAGTGGAACCTCTCCAAAAATAACCTTTTGGTTATAAGGAAGAAACTCTGTCTTTAAAAGGGAACAAAGAACACTGCTGAATCAAAACATAACCCTGTAGTTTTATATAAGTGAAATTATAATTATATAAGATTATATACCCACTTAATCAAAGCCACTTTGATAAGTCAAGTTTTCTAATTAAAACCAGTATTAGAATTCCAATTTGAGGAGAGATTAGAAATATCAGAAATATGAAGTAGTGTCAGAGGTAACAACCATAAATGAACTGTCAAACAGTATTAAGACACTGACTTATCTATAATGAACACTGCTTAAAAACATTAATATTTCTTTATGAACTTTTACCAATTTAAAGTTACTTTCACTTTAAGAGTTAACATCACTAGAATCCCTTTACGGAAAATGTATTATGTACAACTAAGTATATCACTCTTGTTACTCCTATGACTGTACCGAAACTTCTATAAGAACTCCACTGTCCTGTCTTTGCCTATGTACTGTCTGTGCACATTGCTTGTACAGACCAGCTTTGCATACAATGCAACAAATAAAAACACCAAACTCTAATTGAACACAAAATTGAAATCCTTGTGAATAAAGATTTTTTTTTTCCCAGAAAACAACATTTCACACTGTAAAAATGCCTATTATAAGTTTAACATTGAACACAAAATTGAAATCCTTGTGAATAAAGGGGTTTTTTTCCCCAGAAAACATTTCACACTGTAAAAATGCCTATTGTAAGTTTAAATTCTTCTAGTACTAAGGAATGCTTAATAAGACATTCAAAATTCATTAGGAATAGTGAGTTTGTTATCTTATGTTTAAAAATATTTATCCTTTGTAACTTAAAAAAAAATGCTATTTTCATGCATCAATCAGTACAAGGTACACAGAAATTTTCTTTTAGAAATCGAGTTAATTATGCTTTTAGATTGTCTATAAAATGTATATCACCATACCTATTACACTCGGTTTTTCTTGAGCACATACTATGTTCTCCTACAAAGCTTTTTGGCTTAAAGGATCCTCCAAATGTTTGTATGGTAGCAGAATTATTATATCAACATAGCAGAGTCATGACAGCTAACAGCCTATCATATTAATCTTAAAATGCACCATTTTCAGGAATTTCTAACTCACCTCTAAAAAATATTCTTTGCTAAAACTTTATCAATAGGCTTATAATGCACCGGTAATCATATTCTCAAACTCAAGCATGCAGAAAAGCATTAATTTTGCAGTTTTATGCAACAGCTACATCTAAAAATGACAGCATTAGTAATGTATAAAGATGTTTTAGTATGAAAACAGTTTGTTCATGACAGTTCTTAAACATTCACATTAATTTTGTATGGGCTCCTCAGTACAGACTACAGTAATGAAAGGCTTTTTTTCATAACAGAAACGAAGCAAAACTAAAACAAAGGAAGGAATGCGACTCTTGCCTCACATTGTGATTATCTTTGCATTTTCCTCAGCATGCAGTGTGAGCCCTGAGACTACTGGCTGGGTTCATATTATACAAAATTTTGTGGCTGCAGCTGCAACCCACACACTGGAGTTGCCCGGCGTACTTGCCTTAGCCTTTTTTGGCAAGGTGGTGAGGAAAAGCGGCTCCACCTAACCACAGAGCCAACTCCTTCCTCACCCACCCAACGGCCAACTCTCCCATTTATTCTACAGGCAACACGAGTGCACTGAAGGCCGGCTGCTGTCTACAAAGCTGAGCTGCAGTAAAGTCCTGTTTGCATCAAGTGAGGAAAAGGGAGGGGGTAACAGTGAAAGCAGGAACCAGATAAAAAAAATTAAAAGCCAGATTTCTCCAGCTAAAGGTATTACGCAAGTTAGCTTGAAATTAACGTAAGATGGTAAAATTCACCCCCCCAAAAAAATCACTACATTTATTCTGAGCAAATGGTTCATACTCTGCACTTAATATTTAACACACAGATTAGAGACATTACAAACTGTACTTTAAAACCTGTTGCATCTTCCTTTTCCATTTCAGTTTCAAACTCTGTTGAAGAGGAAACAAGCACAGTATGGAAGGAAGGATGACTGCTCACAATATGACAGGGATCAGCTACCCGAGTAAGAACTTGGCTTTCAACTCCACAGAAGAAATTGAAGCCTTCATAGCTTCTCAAAACATCATATCAAGACTTATGCACTGTTACATCGCCTTTTTTGTACCATCAGGATTAATAGCTGGCATATGTATTTTGATCATTTTCATAAAGAATTATTTGCAGTACAAAGTCATAGAAAACTTAGACTTGCTTCTTCTACACTTCACCATCAGCAACATTATAATGATTTTTTTATCATTTACTGTCATTACAAGACCTGACTATTTAAATGCAACCCACCTCGCATGTAACGTACTGTCATTTTTTTTCAACTTCGGTTATTTCAATTCTCAGTATGCTTTCATTTTGACGCTACTCACACTATTACTCAAGAGTTTTCCACCAACAACTGCTCTCAGCAAAGCAACCCAAAGACCCATATTGTGTGTTGGATTTGTACTTATATGCGCCTTCTGTTTGTCACTGACCGCAGCAGTACTGGTCGGGGCAGATAACTATCACTTGGACACAGACTGCCAGTTAGATCCATTATTTGCACGGCCTGAATATGAGATTGTTAAATTCACCTTTGGATTTGGAATCCCATCATTTCTTCAGATACTCTGTTTCATTGTTCTCTTTGCTAAAGAAGCACCTGCCTTAAAACAGCACATTCGTACTTACCCTGCTGTGTATATTATAAGCACATCAATATTTATATGCCGCCTATTTTATAACGTTATGATTCTCTTCAGGACAACATTCAAATTACAGAAGAGCATTGGAACTCCAAAGAATGAGCTTGTGATGAATATTGCAGAAATAGTGTTGTTCTGCGAGAGCTGTGCTAGTTTGGTATTTATACTCTGTTTTCATAAACCATGCAAGGATGAACTACTTAAAGTCATACAGAACTGCCGAAGGAAAAACACTGCCAACAGTCACCTAGAAATACCTACAACCCACGAAAGTGGGTCTCAGTAATACTTGCTGTTCTGAATAACTGTCCATCCACTTTACTTTTTTGTTTGAGGGTTTTTAACTTCTTCAAAAAAAGGATAATTGTTCCTTCTTTAGAACCCAAACTTGGAGTATCTTACAGCTAGCAGTACTGGAAGGAAAAAAAAAAAAAAAAGATACTTAGTTCTAGTGTTTGCAGTGATCTATGAGAAAACATGTAGGGTCTGGAGTTGTTGGGGTTGGGGTTTTCTTATTTTTTTTTTTAATTGCCTATTTTCTGCAAGTGTTACTTCAAAGCCAAGTAGAAAGTAAGGTACTTTGTCATAGAAAATTTGCTTTTGTAATAATATCAATGCCCTGCCAAAGATCCAAACAAAAATGTAGCAAAAAGCAAATTTGAACAAATGTAAAAATCCACAGCCAAAGCATTTCCTCAGGTGTCCTTCCTCTTTTGACTTCTTACCCTACAAACTGCTTATTTTTATAAGATTGGTAAATTCCAACAGCAGCAGCAGTGAAGGATGGCTTAATAATTCACTATAATCCTGAAATAGTATGCGATACTGTAAGTCTACTGTAACACTTGTATTTTTTTATATATATATATATGCACACAAACTGAGCATTTTTTCCCTTTTTGCCATTTTCCTCTTATACTTTTGTTGGAACCCTTAAGGTTTTTGTCTGAATTCTTGTGCCAAAAAAAAAAAAAAAAAAAAAAAAAAATTAAAAAAACGGGGCCCAATTTTTTTATTCTACAGCTAGCAGTACTGGAAGGAAAAAAAAAAAAAAAAGATACTTAGTTCTAGTGTTTGCAGTGATCTATGAGAAAACATGTAGGGTCTGGAGTTGTTGGGGTTTTCTTATTTTTTTTTTTTAATTGCCTATTTTCTGCAAGTGTTACTTCAAAGCCAAGTAGAAAGTAAGGTACTGTTGTCATAGAAATTTGCTTTTGTAATAATATCAATGCCCTGCCAAAGATCCAAACAAAAATGTAGCAAAAAGCAAATTTGAACAAATGTAAAAATCCACAGCCAAAGCATTTCCTCAGGTGTCCTTCCTCTTTTGACTTCTTACCCTACAAACTGCTTATTTTTATAAGATTGGTAAATTCCAACAGCAGCAGCAGTGAAGGATGGCTTAATAATTCACTATAATCCTGAAATAGTATGCGATACTGTAAGTCTACTGTAACACTTGTATTTTTTTATATATATATATGCACACAAACTGAGCATTTTTTCCCTTTTTGCCATTTTCCTCTTATACTTTTGTTGGAACCCTTAAGGTTTTTGTCTGAATTCTTGTGCCAAAAAAAAAAAAAAAAAAAAAAAAATCAAATTAATGCAAACGCTGGTCCATAAAGGAAAGCTTCAGGTCCTTTGTGAGGCACTGAATTGGAAAGATCAACAGGATGGCTAATTAAAACTTTGTGCAAGAATGAAAGCTTTTTGTTAATGTACTCTCAGCTTCAACTTTGCATTAAGTCTTACAGCAATTATTGATTTAAGTCATTCTTGATGAGTCCATTCAGAAGTATGAAGTTGCATGCCTTGGAAGAGTCACATTCAATAATATACTAACTAAAAAAAAAAAAAAAGCCAGCTCAGAGCAATATAACTGAGGCATGTTTTTAAAGAGGCAAACAAAAGCAGAGCCCCAGTTCCAAACTGAAATCAGGGCTGTGCTAGAGACAAGACAGAAGCATTATACAGTCAAATGAGAAATCGTGGGTAAACGGTACAAAATGGGGAAAAAAGTCTGAATTGGAGAATAAAACAGCTGTGGCATAGTTCAGATGTAGCCCTGCAGAGTCAGTAGCCAATGTAGGCCAAGATGTAGGTACAAAGTTTTAAATGCTTGCTTTGAGCATACTGTTACTGTAATCTAATTTGGCCAGGAGCCACCTTACACGTTTGGCTTCGGTTTCAGCTTTGCCTCTCATAGAGGTGGAAAGAACAGAAACAACAGGGAAGGCACAAAACTGTACCAGATCTTGGATAAAGACAATAGACTTATATTGCAAAGTTATAAAAAACACAGCGATGTGATGAGGAAGGCTCAGGTGAAGGGTTCTGAGAAAAGCCACCTTGATGCTTAAATATGTGCCTTTGCATGACATCTGGATGCTAATGGAACTGACAGATTTTTTTTTTTTGAGTTGTATGCTTTGGGAGGTCTTCCTGACGAGGTCCAGATTTGCATGGAGAGCGGGTGCAAATCAGCATGGACTGCCTAGGACAGAGAAAACTGAGCACAGATTGATCAAGAGGAACATCTTCCACAAAGCAACAGCCAAGCGCATAAATGGAAGAATAAAGGACATTTGCTCAATAATAACACAGTATATATATCTAGCATCTAGATACATGGATCTAGTCTTAGACATCCAAGTCTTGAAATGTATGGATCATGACTGTATCAAATTATATCTAGCATCTAGATACATGGATCTAGTCTTGAAATGTATGAATCATGCGCAAATAATAGGAAATACATAGTCTCACTAACTACGACCAACATTTCTGCAACATGTAAAAATCAACTGGTACGATGTCTGCATTGTATTATGTCAGCCTGTCTTCCTGTTCAATTTTGTTCTGCTGCCAGCATGAACAGATGGATAATTAAAGAACACTACATATAAACAGACCGTTATAGAACCTGGTCAGAAAGGAAGTATGTCGATAAGAATCATCTCTCTGAATACAAAAGCCAATTTCATACTTGTGAAAGGATTTCTCAACTGGCATCAGAGGTTTTGTTTTGCACCTGAGAAGAGGGAGATTAAACAACATGAACTGAAGATTAGCCCTGCAGAAAGAAGTTTGAAGAGATGAGTTGTAAGAGATGCGTGTCAGTGAAAAAGCTGACTGAGTGAAAGAACGTCAGAAGATGCAAGCTGTTTACCCCAATTCAGACAGAATATCATCGTTTCAGCTGCACCATGTATAAGTAGGCTATTTTCTAGTATGGGAATTATGCATAAAGGATTCTATTTTATTCACTGCTTCTACATGTTTTAGATCTGAGGATGAAATAATAAATATTGTGTTGTTTCCGAGTCCTGAGTTACAGTTAAAGGTGTCTAAAAGAAAACATAGTCAGTAAACGTTTGCTCTAGTTAACGTTGGCTGGGACCTGGAAACTGGTCTAATGGTGAGTGAATCGCAACAGTGCACCTGAAAGGAGCCTGAAGGTTCAGTATGGGTGGAAGAATGCTTCATGATACTCTCAGCAAGGTACACAGCTAAACCATAAGCAAATGTCTCAGAGAAATAAAACCTGTAGCAGCCTGCTGTCAGATCTAAGATTTGGGGACGATTACATTTTGTCAAGAATGAAATGCTGTGTCTAAGCCTGTGAGTACTCCTGGGTATAGCTTCTGGCTGCCATCTGAGAGATGCAGGTGAACATACTCTGGTCTCTTCCCTGACCACAGCTACTGTTGTGAGAAAAAGCAGAGTATTTTCTGGATGGCTGGTTATATTGTCATAAAGAAACCTCTATGTACAATGAAAAGACTTTGTAATTGAATAGAAGAAAACAAAGGTAAACAGGACAGAAGAGTTTGAAAAATGGAGACTAGTAATTCAAATAGTTATGAATATAGCAATGCAGAAATGTTTTGTTAAACCATTCTTGATAAAGTTACTCAGATCTTACATTAGAATTCAGGGCAACAAACGTGCAGTCCTAGAGAAAAATCTGCTTTCATCCAGCTAGAATATGAGGGCTAACAGCCCTATGTGCAACAGGGGAAGGAACAGGAAAACAGTCCCCAAAAGGAATTCTAAAACAGTCTGATATGAGGAAGAAAAGAACTGCTTTGGCTAAGATTAAAAGTAATACTTTTAAAATGATTAATAATTTGAAGTGTATTTTTAAGAACAAAATAAAATCTCCCTGCTTGGAGAGCTTTTTTTCCCCCCTATACCAGCAACAGCTTTGTTGAACGCTTACTTCTTCCAAGCTTCACCTAGTTTTGAACAGTATGTTCCAGAAGAAATAGAGCATATATTTTTATAGGCACACTGTCAAAATTAACTAAAGGCATATACTGGAAAATTCAAAGAAGAGTATTTTACTTCTGTACTGGTAATATTCGTATCCTTCTAAGACTTTGGCCTGCTTTTGAAAAAAACCTTTCTGTTCAGTAAAAGAAGAGAAATGAGCAGGCTGCTGAAGTTTAAGCATGAATTTCTGAGTTGCTAAGATGTTTTGGAAAAGAACATGTAGAGACTAAGGACTCATATTTGCTGAACCAGCTGGCTCAAATTTGATCTGATCCCATGGCAAAACAACATCTGAGCTAAAGACAGACTGGATTCGCACACTTCAATCATAACTCGAGCTGCTACACCCCTACATGTATTACTAAGCCTGGCTTTAGTTACATTCTAATTTCAAATTTACAGACCCTGAAAGGGCTACAGCATTATTTATCTTGATTTTGAGGTCGTTGCAGAAGATTTGGGTGAAAGCTCAAGCAATTCAGCCAACATAAGTACTCTATATAAAGTTCACACCATGTATGTTGCACGACAAATTGATTCACTAATTGGCTAGAATGAAAGAATGCATTTCACTTCCACGGTACAAGTGTCCAGCAAAGGACAGCCATACTCAATTACTAAAGTAAAAATTATTGATGCTTTGCAAATTTTATTTTTGAATCACATTTGGATAGAGCCTGAAGTCCTATGATCCATTATCTTTCACCATAGAACATTTTGTGGTCCAATTTTGTAAATTTTTTATATTATCCACCAAGAGTTTTGCGATATACACTTTAAGAAAAATAAAAAGGTTTTACCAGAATAGTTTGAATGGATACAGGTGTTATCCGTGCAAAAGAAAAGGCTGAACTTTTAAAAATTATGTTTAGTAAGAAAAATGCATTCTTAAGAGTTATTGGCAACTGAAAAGCCTGAACATACAAAATACACTCTATACAGAACACAATTAATTCCAACTCAAGTTAAGTTTGATTGTTTGCAAGAAAGGGAAAGTTACTGACACTGGACAGGATAAAGTATTGGGGTGCTGTAGAACAGGGTAATGGACGCAGACAGATGTCATTCAGTGGTTGAAAAAGGTCAGAGTCAGTATCCACCCTAACAGAAAGATGGGAGTGAGTTTGGAAGAGGAGATCAATCTACTTGCAAAATTTCATGAACGTTACAACAGCATCTGTATTTCCTCTGGTGATAATTTTGGTAGAGATTCTTACACAAATCTTATTTCTTCTGCATATGGATATATTACACTGCAAGCATTGCAACACAATTTTAATTTATTCTTCCTTCCCCTTCCATGTAAAACAGTATCTTACTTTTTTTCAGCTTTGTACAACCTGGCTCTGATCTAATTTCTCTGGGACTCAACAGCTTCATACCCAAAGCACTTCCACACTTCTAACAGAATCCAACAGCTCTTACATCCTACAGGGCTTATCCTGCTTATCATCCCGCTGGAGAGGCTGCCATACAGTGATGGCTCAAGAGCTGCGACACACCAGACCTCTTATGTTGTTCTCCCCTATACTTACACCTCCCACTTTCTTCCTCCTCAGCCGTCACCTTTTTGCAACACAATAGCAGGCATATATGTTAAGAAGTCTGCTAATACATAGAGTATCTTCTATTCTACCCCACTTTAAGCCTCTCGGTGCACCTAAGTGCATCGCAGACAACTACACTAGTGTTCCTTAAAGACACTATAGTGTTAGACACGTTTATTGCGATACATAGAGCGTTTTAGAAATTGACTACTACAGATTTAAAAATAAACCGCTAGGAAAACTTTAAATGCTGGATTACTGAGGCCCAGTATTATATGAATATTATCACACCAGTTGCTTTCACGCACGTTCCCAGCCACAATCGAGATAAGATACGACAGGCAGAACTGCAATACTTAATACTGTCACAACCGTGACTAAGTATGGATCATTGAGGCAC
>NW_009260180.1:485116-505878 GCF_000687185.1 Egretta garzetta | reverse complement strand
ATGTTCAGCAGCTGCTAAAATCAGTTTTAAGCATTTTATGGAATATGGAAGTGAAGAACAGTGAGATTAAGATAGATTAATCAGTAACAATGATGACTGCATAAACAAGAGCCTGAAGATGTTGTCATCTATCATAGGGAACAAGATTCAAAGAATTCACATAATCATCTCATAAAATATTTAGTGAAATACAGAACTCGCTAATTACAATATAATAATGTAATAATACCAGATTTCACCTTTTATGCTTCATAGTTCTACTAGCAGGAAAAACAGCTACTTCCCGGGTCTTTCAAAAGAGAATTTCCTAAAAATTCTGGAAGTATGGCGAAGTGACATACTTCTTACGATGAATTCAAACAAGAAAATTAGCACTCAGGATTATACATTTTAATAGCAAATCAGCTGATATTCACAGCTAGAAAAACAAGGACAGACAGACCAGCAGGCCCCCATAGTTACAAACAGCTAACACCCAGGAGCTAACATTATGCATAAAGGAAAGCAGAAAATCCTTCTGGCCCTTACAAGATCAGCGAAAGCTCTGAAGGACAGAATTAAGTCAAGCAAAACCACATGATCAACAAACAACAATAAAGACTCTTTATAATCCTGTTCTTTAGGACAGCAAAAAATTAAGACCTTCAAAGCTGGTATCACAAGATTTTTCTAACATTACAATTATTCCAGTCCTATAACGCAATCATATTTGTACACTTCTCAAAGCAAAACACTTCAGGCTCTCCGTCCTCGTAACCCTGTAGAAAGATGCTCCAGAGAGCCATTACACACACAGTGGAAGTCCCCAGTTCAGAAAATCTTTACCAGCACTAATTTGCACAAACTTTCTTTTAACCTAAATAATAATTTATTCCAAAACTATTTATGATGAGCCATCGTATAAGAACATCTTAAAAAACATTTTTAGTAGCTGCCAAAATCCTGTGTTCCTATGCAAAGCACATTACAAGAAATCAGTAAATAATGTATTTGCCTCAATGGCACTAGAAGGCAAAGTGCCTTCTACTCCCAAATCCACTTGTGTAAAGAACTTTTGCTTCATCTTTCTACAGATAAGACCTTTTGTAATCTAAAAACATTTTACCATTGTAATAGATGTAATACATCCATTACAGTGACATTAATTGTTTACTCCACGCTTCTGAAACCATGAACATTAGCTTCTTGAAATCCTAAATGCTGAGATCCGATTCGTCTTATTCCAGTAACAACAGGATGCTGCATCAATGTACAGCATATCCATTAATGGCACTTAACTTTCAGGTATCAAATCAATATAAAGCATAAAAAGCAACTTACACAGATAAAATATTTCTCTTTTATGAGAAAGAAAAGTTTAACTTTTTTTCCGTTCTAACCTTTCTGGCCACCAGTAGGCGGTGTTTCTGGAAATGTCAAATAGTTTTTCCCCCCCCTACAGATGAAATGCAAAACTCCACCTGCAATACTGGTGTTTTTATGCAAGACTGAGGCTCCACATTCTCTGCAAAATAAGCTTATTTTATCCATGTGATTTTGAGCTGAGCAATTCTAAGAAGTGTGAGGATGATGATGTATACCTGAAAATTAAAATACAAACAGGGAAAATGGGATCGACTTGAAGGTAGGAAAACTGAAATTTATTTTGTCAGTTTAGCAAATGACCCTTCTCAGCTGCTAGATTTCCCTCAGTTGAATATTTCTCTTTAGATTGTCCAGAGACTTTTAAAAAATATCACGTGTAACAGTAATTATTGCTTTATATCTACATAAATTATGTTTAGTTATGATCTGCAAATAAATTTCTTAATTATTGATCAGCTGAGCTGTAGGTTTGAATACCCTATGTTATTTGAAAAAATGCTAGAGGCAGAAAGGAGGGTAAAATGAACATTAGGCAAAATAAAACTGACAAATATGAGAGAAAAGATGCTTGACTAGTTCTAGTAAAAAAGAAACCAGCAGAAACAGGGTTAATTCTAGCCTTATAAGGCTGTTCAGCAGCACTTCAACTGCACACAAATTAGAACAACCCTGGGAATCTATAAAGCTTGTTTTATTGCCAAGGACATGCAGCAAGATCTGCATTTTGCTGTTGTAAACTATCCTTTATTTAAGACGTTTTAAAACAGAATAGACTTTTATACGATTTTTTTTTTTTTTACTGCTGAATCGTCAACAGGTGGCATTCACTGCTGCTTTGCACACCTAAATACAAGTTTTTACTGACACGACAGTCAAAGTTGACACATCCATTAAGCGTGTACCCGAGCAAGAACCAGCCTTCTGTTGTCTGGAGGAAAATCAGCTCTGGAGAAATGGAATTAAGGTAAAATAAAGCATTTCACAGTACATGGTTACCTGTAACGCTTGTAATTGCTTGGCTTTTGGTGGCCTTTCAGATATAATTAAAATCTGACCACAGACCGACCTTTTAAAATCAACTGCTTAGACTGTTAACTTATCTTTTATTGTATTTAAAGCAGCTTTACTGCCTTATCCAAAAATAAAAGGATGTTATATAAAAGACAACAGTTCATGTCTGACTTCCATAGCTGCTTGAAACAAACACTGAACCTTCTTCAAATAAGTGTAATTTCATGTGGCTATTTTAGCATAAAGATTTACCTTATGAAAATGATTCAAAACATAGCAACAGCTACTGTGTACTTAAGCCTACTTCATTAAGAAATAAAAGCTTCGGAACCGGTATCGTTATTTAAGTATCTGCTAGCTACGTCTGGTAACTTGAATACATTTAAGCAAACTCAAAGTATTTCTGACTGAAAATATTCTAACATTCTGACTTCATTAGTGGTCTGCACGTTTTTCTCCCCCAGACTCTGCATCAGCAGGATTTAAGTCATTAAAATTTGGAAATAGAAATGAATTTTACTAGCAAAATTCATTTAACTTTTTTTAATATGTTTTATTGTAATTAAAATCAAGGTTTTGGTAGTAAGATGAAGATTAAAGCAATTCAAAACATTTAAAATTTAACACAAAATACCCTGGGTTATCATTTTCTTGTTGTTTTATTTGTTTGGGGTGTCTTTTGTTTGTTTCTTCTATTAAATAAACTTCTAGCACTGCTTCAACTCCATAGCATTTAACATTTCTAAGTAAACAAATCAGATAACTGGTATTTTCCATTCCTATCCGGAAGTCAGTGCAACATAATTAATCACAAAGAAAAGCAAATTGGGTATAATAATGTTGATGTAAATCAATATGCTGCTTCTATTACCTTCATTTCTAAAATTTGCCTTTTCCTTCCCACTGAAAGCAGAAGGGACCAGCTGCTTTTCCTCTGTTGCCTTCTCAGCCACAGACTCTGCTACTTAATAGCCTTACAAGCTGATGAGGAAATAAATAAATATACACACACACACACATATATATGTAAAAAAAAAAAAAAGTTTTTTCTTCAGTAGGCTAAACTCACTCATCTGATTTGCTATATTTCTACATTTTCCAATACTGAATCCTTGAAGAGTACAGAACATTTTAACAGATCTGCCCTCACAATATATTATCATCTATAAGAAATTTAAATTCTTTTAACTGAACCTTTGTATATATATTCAAACATGATGTTTCCTACAACCTCAGCTCTGTATGTTCAGTTAGCAGAGGGATATGGTACATGGTACAATGCTGGAGTACAAGATTAATTGTTTTCCATTTGCAAATTGCAGGTCCAAGGATGTTCATTGATTATTAAAAGAAAACAAGTGGAGCTAAAATTCTACGACCTTCCAACCTGCATGAAGAAACAGTGTTGATGAAAAGCTTTTATTAAAGAGAACCAAGTACCATAATGGTAAAAAGATTCCTACATGATCTTAAGGCATACAGGAACTGCAAATTCTCTCATTTGCAATGTATCTAGTGTCCTGTAAAAAAAAAAAAATATCAGAAATATACTATTGGTACTGTTATATTTCAGTCAATTTTAAGTCTACTTAATTGGACTTCTGAGGAATTTTAATTTCCTATACAAAAGTGTACATCTTTTTCCATTGCACTCAAAATGCTCACTATGAACTTAGATGAAAACAACCAAAAATCTGATTTTTTTGGCATTACCACCAAACTGTGAGTACTAATGTCTTTTCTGTAGATATTTGAACCATGGAAACTTACTCTGCCTCAATATCACCTCTTATATGTAACAGCACAACTTTTAACCTCAATGGATCACATTTGTGTAATGAAAGCATATCTTCTAGATTAGCTGATAAATCAGAACACCAACAATATGTTATTGGTCTTTTCTTATCATGTCTTTATACAATATTTCTTTTTCCTATTGGTTTTGTAGGAAACATTCTGATACTGGTTGTCAACATAAGCTTTCGTGAAAAAATGACTATTCCAGACCTTTACTTCATAAATCTCGCTGTAGCCGATCTCATTTTAGTTGCTGATTCTCTCATTGAAGTTTTTAATCTTGATGAAAAGTATTATGATATCACTATTATTTGTACCTTTATGTCTTTGTTCCTTCAGATCAACATGTATAGCAGCATTTTCTTTCTGACATGGATGAGTTTTGACAGATACATAGCACTGGCAAAAGTAATGAGGTCCAACATATTTCGCACTATGCAACACGCTAGATTAAGCTGTGGTCTCATATGGATGGCATCCATTTCAGCAGCACTAGTGCCATTTACAGCTGTGCATTTACAACACACCGGAGAGGTCTATTTTTGTTTTGCAGATGTAAAAGAAATCCAGTGGCTAGAAATAACCTTGGGGTTTATTATCCCCTTTGTGATCATCGGTCTTTGTTACTCATTAATTGTTCGAGTTCTTATAAAAGCACACAAGCATAGGAGTCTTCGTCTGCGGCGACAAAAGGCTCTTCGAATGATTTTTGTTGTTGTCTTGGTTTTCTTTATCTGCTGGCTACCTGAAAATGTCTTCATTAGCGTTCAACTTCTTCAAAAGAAAAGCGAGCCTGTCTCTTCGAGCAGCCCATCCTTCAGACATGATTATCCTTTAACAGGACATATTGTGAACCTAGCAGCTTTTTCTAATAGCTGTTTGAACCCCTTAATTTACAGTTTTCTAGGGGAAACCTTCAGAGACAAACTGCGACTGTATATTGAACAGAAAACAAAAATGTCAACATTACATCGCTTTTGTCAGGCTGCCTTAACGTCTGTCATTCCTGACAGTAACGAGCAATCAGAAGTCTGATTTAGTGGTGGCTGTATAAAACATATGACTGTGAAGTTGTGCAAATAGTGAACAAAATGCTTGCTACTAATAGAAGGAAGTGCATTTGTGTGTGTATATATATTGTATCGCTCTACTGAGTATTGAAGGTTTATATTCAAAATGTTTTTATGACAAGACTTTAATGTAGAAGAATATGTTTTAGTCAGATTTATATTTAATTATGAACAGGATTATTAAAAGCTGAGTGCTGGAGGAGCTTTATTTTGTATTATACATGTATAATACAATATAGAAGAAAATTTTATGAAGTTAGGAAGGCTGTAGATGTAACCTGATTATCAGAGATGCTACTTTGCTGGTGTATATAAGGTACTTCCACTGAAATAATGAAGCTGCCGTAACAGAGGGGAAAAAATCATTACAACATATTGATGTGGAGATGCAGAAAACATTGATTTTTTTCATCCAAATATGTTAAGATAAATGACTTTGCTTAGAAGAACTACATAGTACTATCGTCACTGTATTCTAGCATGTCTTCCACGATTAACTTTTTTTTAACCTTAATACAATCTAGCACGGTGGTGAGTTTTCGTCTCATAAATGTAATCTACTGTTTACATCAGTACTTGATCAAAACTGAAATCATCTATAACTATATTGCTCATCTCAAAGAACTTCACAGAAGCAAAACGTAATGCTTCATTCTGTCTTTTAAGGATTGCCCAAGACAATCTTTCCCAGAGCACGCATAATTGGGCTTTTTGTCGAATAACGCCAGTGCGTATATTTGTACATTCTTATCTGCTTTCAGATTTAAATGAAAGTTGCACGAGATCTCTTTACATTTAGCAGGCCTATTTTGATGGCCAGAACAAAACACTGTGGCTCTAAAAAAAAGTCAGTTTCTGCAAAAGAGTGTAAGAAGAAGAAAATGACAGAAGTCTCAGTTTTTAGAAAGGAAGAACTTATGTAATGGGGAGTGTAGTTTGCTACCATCAGATTTGCACTTTGTGAACCATCTATCCCACTCCAGAAACCACTGGCCTTTCAAGATTTTAAGATGAATGTCGGTTGCTTTGTTCATTTGAAGATGAATTATACCAAGAAAACAAATGTTAGCACCACGTACTTGAAAGCAACAGGTTTTTAATTTCTGCTAGAAAATAGAAAGCTATAAAGTTCATAGAGATTAGGTGCAAGATCATTAAAACATCACTTGCTGCACCTCTGAAGTGGACAAACTCATTTCACCTCTGTGCTCATTGACTTAAGCACCAGAATTCTGCAGAATAAATGCTTTGTCCTAGTTTCAAATTCCATAAATGAACTAATTAGCACACAAATGGATTTTAAAGGATTTTTAAGAGTAGACACTTAAACCAGTGACTACAGTTACTAAGCAATAAAGAAAACAGTGAAAACAACGATTCCACTCATATTTCTCACGAAATATTTAGTTTCCTAGTGGAAAGCTTTGGCCACAAAAGACTTGACCTATAAACAGAAAGGCCACACAACGATGGCTGAATTTGAGAGAGATAGCTAGATATTCCTGCAACAGAAAACAGGAACTGCAGGGTGGAGATTGCGGCAACTGCTGATTATTTGCAAGTGACTGCTAATCACAGTCTAAGGAAAAATGCCATTTAGTCACATCTTCCCTGCAGAACCCCAGATATATCTTCTCTCAAGGATCATGCCAGCATTGCCATGCCTTCTCTGCACAGAACGAGTTGTTAAACACCACCTAGCAAGAAGTCTCACACCATTGTGCTACATCACACGGAGCCCTTTTTCCTCATTATTTTCACCTTTGGAATTAGCCACCATTACTCATATCCTATTGACTGCCAATGTACATTAATTGCACCTTGAAAGACGCCTATTTCAGACAACACTGAACTGAAGGAATGGGTAATTCTCTTGGCAATGCCCTTCCATGAAGACACATCTTTTGAGCTTACAGATATACTAGGTTTGTGCCATCTTGACACTTGCCATGAATAAATACTTATTTGGGGTTACAGGAATACACTTTCCCAACTGCAGTTGTTGTTTATTTTGTTTTTATAGGAGTAAACTCCTTTCCCCTCTTCCTCCCTTCCAGTGTAAGAATCTGGTTTTTGATCAAGGCTATGGTAGAAGCCCTTTCATCACCACTGTAGATAACAAATCAAGAAAGTGTCTTTCCTCAGAAGCTTATAATAATAAACAGATGGCAATAGCAAATGCCTGCTCATACATACTATGAAGTAGTTTGTTTCCACATGATCATATTCAGTGATACCACAGTGAAATCTAGGGAAGATCAGATTACTATAGTATGAAGAAAACAATATTTACTCAACCTGAAACAACCTATTGCACATTTAAAACCAAATTACAAATCTAAACTACCTGATGAGTTTCCTACTGCTGATATTTTGGTACAGGTTTATGAACTGTGCCTGAAATTACTATATTTAAACACACTATTTACTTTAAATAAATAAAAAGTCCTCTCCCAGATGAAAAAACGGCACACTTCTTCCAAAACATTTTTCTTTTAACAGCAATTATGTACAAAGTAATATTCACAGAAATGCCATACAACTTCCATTTATTTATATATACAGCGTGCTTTCTGCAGCCCAGCATCTTTCAGTAACTCATTACCATGGCTTATCCATGAACTGAAAGACCTGTGCTTTATGTATTCTTTAAACTTAAAAAGCACGATCATCAGTAAACCAAACCTTTTCTGGAGTGTAGTGGAAAGGGAAAATGAGACTAAAAATTTTGACACAACTACTTCACTTAACTTTTCTTTCTGGTCTCTCACAAATTGTTTAATTTACAGAAAGGATTCCATATGCCTTTCTAAAATGCTGGACTGATGACAGCTATGAGACTGAAAAACCTGTTTATCACAGATTCTTATATAATATTATAGTGAAGACTATATCAAGTTTCCAGGCAAGGAAAGTCTAGCATTAGGAAAAGCACACAGAAAAAAAGAAAATAAAAAGACAAATAATTCAAAGAATCCCTGAAACCGTTAACTGCTTTAGAAAAGAATACCTTAACACAAAATTGTCTTGAATGCAGAGTATTACTGAATATCTAGAAACAAAATAAATCCAAACAGCACAAACTAGCAGTCTGAACCTGATGCAACTGAAAGCAACAGTCATCCCTCAGCTGTGTGGAAAGATACAAGAAAAATAGTTTTCTGAGACCATTTTAACATGTTAAAGAGATGCTGGAACTTTGCATCCTTTTAACAGTTTTAGGAGATTCCCTGAATACCAACTGTGCAGGCACAACATCCACATCTAGAAAAAGCAAAGTCCACCAGTCTAAAGATGAAGCTTGATTAATTTATGAAAAGCTTTACATGATGTGAGGGCATGTGACAGGGCATTTGAATCACTAAGTCTGGTGATCCCAGATTCTATGCAAGACTTGGACATAATACTGGCAAAATACAAGAAAAGTCACTCCTCTCTTCCCCTTTCTGCTCCAAAGAAAATCAGAAGACTGGCTTTCAGAACAGCCAATCCACCAATTCCTAGACAACATACACTATAAAATAAAGTAAAAAAAAAAAATCAGAATCAAAATCAGAATTCTTAAAACATTGTTTTCTTCAATGTTGTTTCCATCAGATGAAGAAGATACAGCTTCATCTTACATTCCCCCAATGTAATCTGATGTTTATATTATTAATTGAAAATGGCTTATCTGGCATTTGAAATCCATTCCACTAAACTTGCAAATAGGCAAGCTTTAAAAAAAAAAAAAAAAATTGAACACAAAGTTTTAACACAAAAATAGCTTTAAAATTTCAGACTAAGAAACAAAATTCACTGGCTGTACAGTGCAGGCTCTAATCTTTTTTCCAGTCATCAAGTTATGTTAGAAGCTAACTTAATTTTTTTCCCTGTAAGGATTTGGCTGTATTCTCTCCGCTGTTTATTAAGATTGCAAAAGGGAAAAGGTTGTCAGGACAATTTTGAATGGTTAGGATTGTCACATAGGAAATGTGTTAAAAAGTAAGTAAAAGCATGTCAAGTTCAATCCTGATTATCATTTAATTCCATTTGAACTTATTTCTGCATAAGTATGAAAAACAAGTGAGTGTATGAAGAAGGCAGGTTTGAATTTTAATAGCTATTCACGAAAGTGAACCAACGAATTAATTTGATTTTGATTGAAAACAACAAAGATACGGGTTTGATTTTAATTTAAGGGACAGTATGCTTCCCTTTATCTCCAAAAGTCCTACCTTACCCATTCAGACCATCAGACAAATACTTAAAGTTTTCATCATGTAAGAGCTCAGTGCCAAATTCATAATTTAACTCGATTGAATTCCATCTTTGCAACAGAAGTTTACACTTACATTACCAATTACATCTACAGCAGCCTATCAGTACACAGTTAGACCTAGCCATTCCTTGTTCAGAGACTGTTTACGGTACGAAATTATTATTATTTTTACATTCTGTTTAATAAATATGCCACCAATAAACCATTTCCACCTTGTAATTGCACTTTCTTTTTTTATGTTAAATCTGCAACAGCAGATGCTAGGGAACAATTAATTTTTAAGACCTGCATACAGACCATCTCTTCTGTATACTCTTAAGCTCTGCTGTGGGGGAGGTATATTGTGGTACATGCCCTGCACTAGGTTTTAAAGAGACATGCTGGCTTTGAAAATCTGAACACCTTCCATTCTTACAAAGTTAGGTGTCCTTTCTTCAACAGTATTGTCCAAACTATTTATTCCACATTGACACATGATACACCAGACTTTTACCCCTTGGCTTTTGGCTTCCTTTTAGACTTCCATTCCATCATATGGCAGCACAACACAGCCAGGAGCCAAGAATCAACAACTGCAGACTGAGCCAGCCACCCAAGATGACAACAAAAAAGCAATGCCTTCTCAGGGCTTCAGATGGTGCTTCATTACTTTCAACTGAGTCTCTTATGTGCTACTTCAGTTAGGTTACGTACGTCCAGTGAATTCCACTGTAAAATTTAAAGATGATTGAGTCTCACAAAGTAACCTGTGTGTTTAGAATGGCTTTTGAAGTTGTTCAACCCCAGCCATAAAACCATATTCAGGTTTCCAACCTATTTTCTCAAATTGTTCAGTCTGCTACAGGCGTATACAGAAGTTTTTAAGTTCTAAATTAACAAATTACTGAACTGCTCATTACCAAAAAGTAAAAACTTCTTAAAATATACCTACTCTAAATAAATGTTTAAAGCCTTTCCAAAGCAGCAACTTTGCTTACAAGTCCCAACTCACTTGACCTACAAGCAAAATCACTGAAAAGGCTTATAACCTTTCCAAATTGCATGGAATGTGTTTTCTGGAAGGACTTCAGAAAAACTGTGAAAAAAAAGACATACTACAGAAACAGGAAAATTATTAGAATATTGTTAAATTATTCTTAGAAATTGGAGTTCAGGCTATTTTTGCTGAAAGCACTCAGTGGTAGAATTGCCTAATAGTGGTGGAGATAGATTTGTTTTCTGCCTCAGCAGCAGAAACATTTCCTTTCCCGGGCATTCTTTCAATAGAAACAGTAATATAATGGCAAATAAGACTTTCCTCCTTTCATTCTCCCACCATTCAGAACTACAAAAGAGAAATAGCCTTTACCTGACCATGGAAACCTTTTAACTCATGTTCCAGTACTTAGTTAGGAGTGAAGCACACACAGAAAATTGAGAGAAACCAAACGATGTGATGATATTCCGAACATCCATCTGATGACTGAGTAGGAAGATGGAAAGAAGATACAGATAGCGATGCCTGTGGGAACTTAATTTATAAACTTGGTTGTCTTTCAAATACCTAAAGTCAGAAGAATTATTTATGATATCAAAAGCTTAATAGTCTTAGAACAGTGAGAAATGTGACATCTTATTTTCTTATTCTAATGTAAAGATGACTGATAAGGCTGTTTGAAGTGTCATGCAATCAGAAGCACAAAGTTGCTGGCGGAGATGCTGCTGAAGTTGACGTCAGATCAGACAGAACTTAACTGCATGCTCAGCCCATAACAAGGGGTCCATGAGGATCCATGGAAAACTCTCCCTGCCCCCTGCTAGATTTGTGCTCTTCCTGACTCTCACTGATAATGAGTGATACCATTTGGGCCTTGGCCAGAAGATTTTATTATGAGACATGCAGGATCAGGACAGTCATCCACTCCTATTCTAAGCCCAGACTAAACCGTGACTTAATCTAGACAAATCTTTGCAAACTAGATACCATGTTTTAAACGAAGCATGGTAAACTTTTACCATGAAAACAAACAAACAACACCCCCTCAAATTTATTAAAAATACCTTTAGAAAATCATGGAGCTACAGACTTGGACGTAAGAATAGCCATGAAATAGAACTTTTGTAATAAAATAGGAAAAATTTGTCTGTTCCAAAGGTATCTAGAAAAAAAGAACCAGCCAGTGAGGTACATGAAGGCTCCAAAGTCTACTCTGAGTCCACAAAAGGCCATGACCGGTTTCAGTGAGCTTTGTATTACAGTTCAGTATAACAGTTCTGTAACCACCTAGTTATTTAACAAGTGGGTAAATATGAATAATTCCCATTTATGATTCAGGACATAATGTAAAGGTAGGATAGAACAACCATTATTAAAAGCATATATTTTCCCCGCATACTTAAGATTTTCTATTCTCTTTTATACAACCTCGCTGCTCCTTTTTAAGCGTTGCAGCTCTAAGTCTGCAGTACATTCTCTGAACAGTTTTGACGTGTTTCAAACTGTAAGATGGTAGGAACAGAGCTTTGTCTTCCCTTGTGTATGTATGCTGTTTGCAAAAGCCAGGTTTACAGATGTAGATTATTAAGATAATGCTGAGAAATTTAATAAAACATTAGTTGATGATCTTCTGTTTGATGTCCTACATAACTTCTGTGAAATTCAATTAGAAGTAGGTAAATGCATTCAAAGACTGAGTCTGGCTCTTTAAGCAAGAGGTTCCCATCTCAAATACTGTCATGCTCGTATCCTCGTTATTTCAGGCAGCTTCTGAAAGTCAAAAGATTAATTTTCTGTTCTAATTACCTGTTGGATGTAACAGACAAGCACTTTCCAAGTATTTATTAATCTGTGTGGCTTTGATCTAATACCCAAGAGCCATTTTATCTATGCTGTAATTTATTAATTAACATACCTAAATATACACTAATCTTTCATGTGGTTCACAATATTGTGTCTAAAGAGAAAAGGTATTCTGGAGGAGGAAACTTCTGGTGAAATAATTCTAGTTCATTCATACCTCCAAAATTGGGGGTTTTATTATTTTTAAAGCTATTCCATCAATACACAATGGTTCGTATTTTATAAAAATCCTTATATCAGACTCCTACATTGTTTAAAAAAGCAGTAGCATTCTGTCAAGGACAGGGAAAATTGATGCTTTTTAGAATAAACATATTGTAAATATCCAAGTCTGTGCCATTTTAGGTTTTTTGAACAAATTAACATTAACAAAACAGTACCAAGAGCAATAAAGAGGAAGTAACAAATCCAAAAGAATCAGGCTTGCATTAATATTATACTGTACACACTCCCAAGTTTCAAGCCCTGTCAAGAACAATTGCTTTTGAGTGACCATTTCTGTTCTTTATCCTACATCAGAATGTAGCAAGTATTTATCCTTTCAAGCTTACAACTTAATTTCTTGCCAAGTGGAACATGTTTTGTGAATTCAAACACATAACGGGGCTTTTTTTTTTTTTTTTAACTCTAGTGATACATATTTAGAGGTTTTGTGCCAAATTTTCTATATTCAGTAATTTGGGCCTTTTCCAGCAATTTTCATTTATGATGCCTCTCTCTATGATGAGTTAGAAGTCATTAACATAGAAACAGAAAAAAATCTTAATTGACAAAGGACAGAAAACAGCGTTCTCGCTGGACTGGAGCTGGGTGACATGTAGTCAAGAAGACCTGGCCTCCGCTCCTTCCTTCAGCAACTGCTCGAAGATCGTGACTCAACAAATTCAGCCCACAAGTGGGAATCCTGTGCTGAATTTCAATTTTGTGAAGATATTTGCAGCTAAGTCATGAAAGCAATGATTTATACTGGAAACCTAACAAGAAGCGTCAAGGAAGCTCTCACCACTAAGTAAGGAATGGGAGCTAAGAGGAAACGTCAAGTATGTGCTTCAAGAAGAGAAGGAAGAATTTCCCCTCTTAATAGCAAAGAAGGGACAATTGTGTTTCACCAGCAAACTCCCCATCACTTTAATACCCTGGCTTTATTAATAAAAGTAAGGAATTAACTTTGAATGTATACAGATTAAGGCAAATACCCAGAATTAGCATGAAACTCTTGCTGGTTAATATGTAATGAAGAACGCACAATTCCTTTAAACAAAAGTAAGAAATACACCACATATTGTTTATACCAAACACAGTTGGGGACGTGAGCCTTTCGCCTGGGAAAACCATCTTCAAAGTAGCAACTGTTTTCCCAGCTGTGAATACTCTTTCCTGGGAAATCTATTCCTACCATTACAAAAACAATTTTCAAAGGAATGTAAAATTATTCAGCTTAATCTATGCATATCCGTATTTCAGACACAATTTTGTACCTTCCTAGACATGTCTGTTTACAAAATTATATTCTCTATAAGCACTATATGGTGTCACAATCAAATTTACCTCTTCTAAAAAATAAATAAATGTATGGCTAATTTAATAAAATAAGTTAAAGCAACTCTATCAATATTCTGATGAAAAAGCGTTAGCAGGAAACAAAAGTCTCAGTCCCATAAGCAGCTGCCCTCAAGTTTGGGGTTATTTTTCTTTTTCCTAATTTGAGAAATATTGCATAGATGATAAGAAAGCAGACAAACCAAATAAGATGGCACATAGTAGGTTATAAATGTCAAATGGGTTTATAGCTTCACTTTTTTTTTTTCAGTTATCAGAAGGCCATCATGCAGTGAGGCAATCAGAAGCCACAGGCCAGCAAACTTGTCTTTTTGCGCAAGTAAGAAAAAATACCAAAAAAACACAGAATAAACATTCAACTGAAAGGTAGCCCAAATAAAAGATATAGGCCCACCATTTAAATTACAGACTGACTAACACCAGCAAACTAACAAGAACGTGGCAATATCCATACTGAAACTTAACCCGGCCATTTTGAGAAATAGCTTTCACACCCACACCCACCCCCCCATCAGCAGAAAACTGCTAACTGCTGATGTACCCTTACATCAGGGCGTGGGGGGAAATGGAGGGGTGGGGGGGAAGATGAAAGATCGTGTCATCTTCATAACATGGACAAAACTCTATTTGCATGTTAGAGATATTTTTTAAATGGTCAAAAAAACCCAGTACAAGACAAAATTCTTATTGTTAGGAGGTTATGCTAAATAAAATGAACTTTGGGGAATTCATTTTCCTTTTTTCAATATTTAAGATTGGTAGATTGGTTTTCTACATATTTCTTAAACAAACAAAAATTAATAAACATGGATAACACTAATGCATACAACAGAGGATTAAGCTAGTAAAGCAAAACTACTAAACAAATGCAGGAAGAGTTGATAGTGGAATTGCAATGCAAGCAGTTTCCAACATATATTTTTAATGTATGTAAGGTACAGCTAATATTGGTAGCCTGGTAATCAGAAGAAAATGCATCAACTTCACACTAAGTTGTAACTTCATGGCATTTTTTAGGATGGGAAAATACAAAACAAGTTCTTTTGATGTTTACAAGATAAGCTTCCCATTAATTAAAAAAATAAATTAATGGAACAATAAAGGATTACTGAGTTTGTCAGCAAATCATCCACAACTCATTATTTCAGGCTTTGGTATGAATTAGTGGGTTGTCAAATAAATATATACACTTTCCTATGATAGCTTTACAGTATCTGCTTGATAGATTTTGTAGCATGAATGTCTGGTTTGCATTCATTAAACATTCAAATTACTACCCCAGTTACCTTACTACAAGCAGCATTAGAGATCGTATCAAAGTAGCACTCCTAGCTATTCCACCAAGCTCATGCCAAAACGTTTATCTCCACAGCTTAAACATAATTTTATGGGGTTTTCCACCATTACAAGCAAACAATGATTTTAAAAGAATCATTTTTTGCAGTTTGCTTTGCTGTAGTACTAGCTTAATAACTCCATATTGGCCTTTATGATAACCTCCAAAAAGCTGCACAGAAAAACCCTTTCCCTACTAATTTTGCCATTTTCCATTTAGTAAACAGATCTTGCTGTTTGGGCACCTGCACACTAGCCCTCTGATTAAAGAAACACCATGAGCTACTTGTTTATTTGCCATTGTTTGTACTAGCTGTATGGAATCTCAAAAATTAAATTCCTTTCCCACTGATTTTGCCTTTATCTGGGGAAAATGTTGATTCTTCCTCCTCCAACCACTTGCAATGCGGAAGATAACAAGGAACATACAAGGAAACACCCACTGACTGTATGAGCATTACCTAAAGTACCCTTCAACCATGAATGACAGGATTTGATTTAGAAAGATTGACTGACTGACTGTTAGTCATTCCGATTTTCCTTAAAGTTACAATATTTGCAAGACTGAATTGGGAAGGAACAGGAAATGAATATTGTTTTCTATGGATTATGAATTTTGGGTCTTGCCTAATAGATGTTCAACTCTGGACAAATTTCTTACTCTTCTGTAGAAAGCCTGCAGTTGTGAAAACAGCACTGGAGAAACAAGATCTACCTTACATTACAAGGTTAAAAGATCCTTTGATACAGTAAGGTCATTCTGGGTTGAACTCAAATAGCCTTCATAAACAAAGCAACCACAACATGTTGTTCCCTACCTACAGTGTTGTAAGTGTCAGTACTGCTGTTTCGATAAGCTTCGTGGCACTAAGGCAGCTGAAATTTTGCAGGGTGAAGAAATCCGTAAACAAGCAAGACTTGGGTAATTGCAAACAAGCACTTTTAATGCTTCTGTTTTTTCAAGATGACACCTTAACAATATTGTACTTTTTTTTTTAAAAGAGAACTGAAACAAAATTAATTTGTCTCAGACAAGGTCCATCAGAAAGTTTTTATTTAAGAAGTCAGTATATAACTTCAGACCACTAGTCTAGATAGCTCATTCTAAATCTCTTTTCTTTATACTAATGTGACAGTTCAAAAGAATAATCTCCAACTATAGGAAGGCTTAACATATGAGTATGTTTGTAAACTACAAAATCATTAAAAACCAAGTAAAACTAATGTCCAGGCATTTAAAAAAAAATTAAAAAAATCAATGTTTAAAATGTGGCGTTTATTGCCAAGTGGCTAAATAAAACAGTACCATGATAAAAACCTGACAGAAAAAAAAAAAACCACAAGGCTGAATTAAGTTTAAAAACTTCTATTGCTCAGCTTCACTAGAGATGTGTCACTTAGAGCTGTGTGGTTCTAAGATCATTCACGAAAACATTCATATTGGTCTTGAATTGCTCATTGCTATTTAATGTAAACAGAAGAAATTGAGTAGATGAAAATCAATAAAACATCAAGATTACTCTGAAAGGTCAAGTTGTTCCAGGGAAAAATGCTTTAGTTTTAGTCTAGTAAGAATTTTTGAAACAAATTTCATGAAGGAATGATCAATGTACACTAAATCCAGTCACTTAAGACACATTTCAACTTGCCTGCCTGCAGCTCTATAACAAAATCAATTAGATATTTACATTTTCCACTTTGGAGACTAAAATTGCTGTACTAGAATAGGAAAAAAGTAAATCAAGGCAAAGTAAAGTGACTTAATGAACCAGTGCAACCTCTCTCCCATCAAAAGCCACGTATATTATATGTATATAACTATATGTATATAACTATATAACTGTCTTTTGACTTCTTTCCATCACATATGAGACTCCTTAGGAGAAACTGGACTCTATCCATCCTTACTTCAAGAATGTCAAAAAATTTCCTTTAATTCAATTACTGCATTAAAAGTCAGTCAAAGCTCATCAGAAGTCAGCTGTCATGCTTCAAGAATTTCTGTAGATCTATCAAGGTTCCAGCTTATTTCAAAGTAACAGAAATAAAATTCAAGAAAGTAAGTCTGCAGAATAAACACTCTCAGCAGTTGCCTTAATTTTTGTTCCAAATTTCTTCTTTGGAACCATCCAGACTAACTGAGCACATCGCTGCAGCTTCAGAGTTCCTCCCGATCTTCCTGTGCACACAAAGCAATTTTACCTTGCTTTCTACTACACTTTCCATGCTGACAGGGTTTGATGACCAAAAGCATTTTAAAGCATAACTGCCACTGTGACTTAACTGAGTATTTCACACAAAGCTGGGAGTACACATGCTGAGTAACAATCATAAACCGCTAAACAGCTTTCACTAACCATTTCTGAAGTAAAATTGTTTAAGATGTGCCTAATGTTTTTCATTTGTAGCAGCCATTTCAAACAAGAAGAAAAATGTGGTCTAACTTACACTTTCCTACTATCAACAGTTATGGTTTATAAAGCTGATGCCAAAAAATGGCTTGTCATAGACCTTATACGGTATTCCCTAAAACTAACACTATATACATATTTAAGCCACCCACTGATACCAACTTTTATGATTCTAAGAAATGTTGTGCCTAGTGGTGTTCCCTAATAGTATTAAGGATTCTTCTTTTCATTTAATATTGCTTTTTCTTTCACAGTCCTACAGTCTGCATGGCCAACAAAGATTAATTTGGGGGTTCTAAGAAATTCTCACTTGACATCAGATGATCCTAAAAGGCCCCGCTTGCTAGGGATTTGAAGCCCACTTGGGACTTTTTCCACTTTTACATGAAATTGTACAGATTGTCACAGGCAATGATATTTTAATTTTGACATGTCAATTTCACACTGGTTTATCCTGGAAAATTATTTTCGCTCAAATTGAATGGTAGGTGAATCTAAAGCCTGTAACACACACCCTACAAAGGAAAGGAGAAACATTCCCTCTTATCAAGCTATAAATACTAGCTTTTCTATTTTTGCTTTGATCTGGACAAAGACGTAATCTTTCCTTTTTTTTGAGTTCAAAACTGCAAGAATTTACAGACCTCTGAATAGCTACTGCCAATAGGTTGGCTTTTCTTATATTATGCTTCACAAACTCTAAAAGTAATAGCTAGAGACACTTATGCATGCAAAAGCTCTCAAAAAAAATTCTTGCCAATGAGCTTAAATAAAGTCTAATAACAAAATAAGAAGTACTACTTTTTAGTTATACAATCTTCATTGAGCTATGCATCTCATGATAAATGAGGTAACAAGAAGCTTTCATGTCTATTTTATGTTAGGTCAGGAAACATAGGAGAGTTTTTAAGACCATGTCTTAACATCACCTGGAGAACTCCTGAGGAAAAAACCTTTGCATTTTCTTCTCCACTTCTCAACAGCATGAAACCGCTTCATATTTCTTTGACCCACAGTCTACAGTAACCACTCAGAACAGCAGAATTGAATCACCCTATTTATGTATCATTTCCATCACAAAAAACTTACAGCTCTAAGTTTCCACTTAAATAACATCCCAACATTGCTAATTTCATTCTCATAAAATTAATTCATAAAATGTTTGGTAATACAAAGAGATTGCTGACACCTTCTGGCCACTTAACATTCTGCCCAAAAATCAAGAGGATCTCCAAGAAAACATCTTTCATGTTCTTCCAACCACTCAGGATCACATGAAGACTTAAGTCACGCCTATATTGCCATATAACAGTTGCTTAAAGCAGTTTAGCGTGCCTTTCACCCACATACTCTCACCCAGTCTTTGTCTTTCACAGAAGCATCCAAAGCAAACCGGGATGACGTACTCTGACTGCTACAATCGTATCTAGATTTGGCTTAATTTATCTTCTCCTTTTAACTTTCACCCTAGGTGTATCACATCCACAGAATCATCGCAACTGAAGTGAATAGTACATTCAGATTCAGTTCCAAAACTCTAAACCCGTCACTTCACAGGTAACAATATATCCACATTTTATTGAATTAAACAGTCAAAACTGGAAGAACCTACCTGCAGATTTTGTTTCTTTTTCTTTGGCTCAGATTCCGACTCCAGCTCTCCCTTTTGGGTCACATGTTGCTTTAGTTTTTTTCTTTTTTCCGCCACCTTTTCTTTTTTTTCTGTTGCCTTTTCTTTTTTTTGTGCCGCCTTTTCTTTTTTTTCCGCCGCCTTTTCTTTTTTTTCTGCTGCCTTTTCTTTTTTTTGTGCCGCCTTTTCTTTTTTTTCCGCCGCCTTTTCTTTTTTTTCCGCCGCCTTTTCTTTTTTTTCCGCCTTCATTTTCAGCATTCTAAAATAGAACTACTCTGTAATAGAAACCACAAAACTGCAGTTAGAATCTGTTTTTATATTAAGTGTCAGTTTCGCATACAGGCAGTTATACTACAATTACACCGGTATGAGAATTATTTGTGACTATTTAACTATGAAATGTATGTCTGCCCTGAATTTTGATCCATTTTGGAGAATTTTCATCACATTATAGTTAAGCTACTGTAAAACTAGAGGATCATTCTCCTGTAGAAAACTCAACACCTATTGTCCTCGCAGGCCCCACTGTGGAAAATACTTCACTGACCCTCCTGGTAGCAATCCCCCCTAACTGATGCTGTGCCTCCTGCAGGTGACCATGCACCACGCTGAACTGCTTGATCGATTGCCTACCTCAGATAACACCAGTCAGACCCCTCTCTTCTCAAAACACGTTACTGTGACTGTTAGCCATCTCATGAATATACACACGTGTGCATACAAACATATCCACAAACAACAAGTAAGGCTGCTTTATTACTAAATGAATAGTTTTAAATCTGCATTTCCATTTATAGTGCAAGTTTTGCTACTTCCCTCTAGAACGTGGAAAAACTATGCTTAAAGAATTACGTGTCAGGAGTTTTATCTTTCATTTTACACTGACATAAGGGCAAAGGTGAACAGGAGATGCAGAAAACCTGGCTCCGAAACCAGGTCTAGTGGTAACTGCGTATTATTTCTCTGAGAGAAAAATCTGATTTAAGTGGCTTTCAACAGCTGCCCCAACACAATCACTTTCTCAGTAACAGCCCAAACACAAGAGTTGCCTCCATCACAAATATTTAGCATGAAACGCACTCTGAAAGATAAAACAACCCACAAACCAAACTGTAGGCATCCATACAGCTGAGCCCACCCAGCCGATGGGCAGGAACCACCTATGCTGCCTGACAGAGCAATGGGGGCCCAGGTCCTCGACACCCCTGCCGCAAGGGCACCTCAGGCAGCAACGCTCCCACCACAAGCCAGGCCTAGGCCCGGACCTGGGGCGACCAGGCCCTGGGCAGGCAGGCACCGCCACCGGCTTCCCAACACAAGACCCCTGGGTTTGCTTTCTCTTTTATTGAGGAGCGAGTTAAGAATTCGTGATTAGAAAAATTTTTAATTTGAGTACTACGTTCTCAAGAGCGGCCACCAGACCATCTCGCACGGCAACAGGTTACTGCCCTCTCTCCAGCGCTACCCACCAGCTCCCCCGCGG
>NW_009260180.1:478767-484465 GCF_000687185.1 Egretta garzetta | reverse complement strand
CCCCCCAGGGCCTGGCGGGGATCCCCCCGCACCCTGACAGGGATCCCCCTGCACCCTGACAGGGATGCCCCCCACCAGGTTCTGACAGGGATCCCCCTGCACCCTGACGGGGATGCCCCCCACCAGGTTCTGACAGGGATCCCCCTGCACCCTGACAGGGATCCCCCCCCCACCAGGGCCGGATCCCCCCAGCCTGGCAGCACCCACCCCTGCGCTGCCCGTGAAGGACACCCGGTGGGGGCCCAGCCCCAGTTCTCCCCACATAAGCCAGGGGTGCTACAGGCCACAGCAGGCTCATGTATCACCCTGTGGGTGCCACGCCAGCTGCTAACGCAGTGAGACGCAGCTCTCCAGGGAACACTGGCGATTCCTTTTAGCCAGCAGATCCTAAAGGCTCCGTGTCTGAAACCGTGTTATCGCCTGTCCTGATCGGGTCTGAGGGAATGCACTGGGAAGAAGCAGACACTGCGGTTTGAAGGGATGAGAAAACATCTCCAAGGACAGGGCTTCCAGGGAACGGATTGGTTTCCATGTTTTCATTTTCTATAAATACCATCTGCACAAACATTTCAACTTCCCCTTGGTAATTTAGGGGTAAAAATATTTACCAAAACCAAACATGTAGATGGAGCATTTTTTTCATGACAACCTGAAGCAGGTTTTTTGTTTCTATTTGCTTTAATCCCAGTAAGAGTTGAGGTGCTGGCTGGGGTGGCAGATGCTGATGGCAACAGCTCCCCATACCCTTATTTGCAGCAATGGGAAGAGGTAAACCTTACACTTCTGCTTCCTTCCTCTGCCCAAACCAGGGTCACACCTTGTGCCTTTCCTCTTCTTCCACCTCCTCCCCACACTGCAGGGTGCCAATCCTGTCCCCCACCCATCGCTGCTGGGCTGGGCAGAGCCTCTCAGCTCTGGTCCATATCTTCACACCATGGTCAACACCTGCTGCCGCTCTCCACTGGAAACCCCTTCCCAGACCACCAGTGGAGTGCACAGCATTGTTTGGGTACCTGTGGCTTGTTATATATTACACAGGAAGATCACACAAGTCCTAGTACTGTAGCAATGCACTAGGGCTGAGTTACAGCGTTAAGCACACAGGGTAATCAGTAGGTAGAGGTATCTAAAATTAGTTGCAATTTAAGCTTTTGTTCCACTGTGAATAGGGAAAGCTTGTTTCCCATGTTTAGACTTCCTAAAATAACAATTGTTTTACTACATATCCTATTGTGACATCCTGTGGTTAAACACAGTATTACAGATACTGTTAAATCACAATTTTGGCCACATGATTGCATAAAATTAGAAAATACAGAATCGGCTGTGGTAAGTCCTCCCTACACTACATATTCAGTTTGGCCAACTACAGCCTTCCACACATGACTTCGATCTTCTCCAGAAACTTCTCCTGGATGAAGGAAAGAAATCATATTGGGCCAAACATGAACATGGGATAGCGCATATATTTTGTTCTGTATTGACCAGAAACTACATTATCTCTGCCCTTTCAGATGAAAGGCCTACAGCTCAGTAAGTTGGTTGTTGTCCCTGTGAAGGACCATAAATCCACATTTCCTCTTAAGGCAGCATTTGTACTCTAAGGATTAAGCCTCTTTGAAGAGAAACAAGGGGCACACAACAGTCTTTGCACAACTGCAGTACACCTCAAGGTTGTATAAAGCAGATGCATTAACTGCACTTATGCTCACATCTCTTACAGTATTATCAAAGATGATTTTTCCCAGGTCAAGGAACACAGCAAACTGCTCTTCCTCCCACCTCAGCATTGGGCACTCATAGCTGCAGGTGATTCAAGGGACTGCAATTACCCTTCAGTTAGTCCTAAGCCAACACTCCAGCCCACCAGACCCAGCGTGCAGAGGAATGGCTCCAATGACACATGAAATTGAGGTCTTGACCCCCGACATCATCAGTAAGCCTTGGCATTTTTCTCACAATTAGCTGGATGAGAGGTCTACTTCAATCCCAGCTGAATTAGCATTGTTCATTAACAGCACATTTCCATTTCATCAACCTACAATATTTCAGGCCTCAAGCTAGGCAGCTGGATATTCATGCAGTTTTAAAGACCCAAGATAGCTGATTGATAGAGATAATGGATGGAACATATCTGTTGTCTTCACATGTTTAAGCTTTTCAGCTTAAGACAAAGTAGGCTGCCTAGACAATGCTGTATTTGTGTCCCATGTAATGAAAATGAGGCCAAAACAGTTAATGCTACTTCCTCTGACTTCCTTTTAACCCCAACTACAAAGAATGCCCATGCAAATCTAGGTTTCCATCTAAGGGGCAATAAATCATGAAGAATTACAGTGTGCATGCCTCTGTGAGCACTAGCCTTCACTGAACTGCTTAGGGAGGGCTTAGAAAAACCAGGTATGGCTTTATAAATCAAGTACTTCCAATAACATTCAGAAACCAAGGGGCAGATTACATAAAACTGGTTTTGTGTTGATGTATGCTGTTTGTCAAGCAGAATGCTGTATTGTCTGCCAGTTCATTTCCAAAAGGACTGAGACACCTGACAGGAGCTTATATTTCAGACTTTCATCTTGGGAAACTTAGCATGACCTAAGCAAAGCTGGCTGTGTTTCATACTAATTTTAGTCATCTTCCTACTGCCATTCCCCACTTTCCTCCACCCAGTGTTTTTCATAGTACTACAGCTCTCATTCCAAATATAGGAACAAGTAAAGTTGGCTTGGAAAGGGTGACAGTTTATTGTATGCATAGAACAGTATGATACAAAAATAACTTAATAGCATAGAAAATTTTAAAGACTTCTATAGAAAAGATTAACTTTAAAGTAGACAGAGGTTTGATCCAGATGTGAAGAGCCTCTACTATCTGCATCTGAAAGACACAAGAACACACCGTAAGAGTTACACAACTAAAGCTTTCAGTCACAAGGAGTTACACTGTGGCAGGGAAGGGCTTGGGCCGTTTATCCTAATTCAGATGCTTGCTGTACTTTCCTCAGCACCCCAAGGACATACTGTTTTTCCCAGAACTTGACCAAACCTCACACTGAGCAGGTGGGAGACCAGCCTGCTGTTACAACAGTTTGATGTCCTAATGCTTGTGTCTATATAGCTATTGTCATCACTACAGCAGGGAGAAGTGACAATTCACTTCTGCTGTCAGAACTGCTCTGCCACGTCCCCAACACCAATTAAAGGTCAACTACCAGCTCTAGAGCACTTAGTGCTATGACAGTGGCACTCCTACGCCATGTTGACACAAGACTATTTTTAAACAACCTTGTTCGTTTTTCTCATTCTACAGCTTGTACCTGTTGTGCTGAAGACTCCCATGAGATGGCACTCCAATTGCTCCCGTTGACTTCAAGGCAGTTTGGGAGGCTCTCATCAGAGCTGCATATCTACAAAGAAATACAACCAGGCTCAGCACCTCTTACGCATGCTGCCAGTAGTTTCACTCTTCCATCCAGTTTAATTATCTGCATCTGTCACACAAGTCTCACAGTCCTATTGCAGCAGAACAAGGAAGGCACATCTGCCCACAAGAGACAGATTTTTATTAAAGCTAAGTTTAAACTTTGCTTAGCAAGGTATTGATTTTGTTCTTTGTTATTTGAGGTCCTGGGAAAAAAATTAGGATTAATACTTAGACCTAGACCCCCAAAGGGTACTTGAGAGGGCAATGTGTATTCACAGTTAGGAGATACTGAGAGTCATGCTATCAAGATAGGTAAGCTTGGAAGAATTTTAGGAAGGCATTTCACAAGAAGCTTTTATCTTGGCTCACAAATTACACAAAATTAGGCCCAAAACAGAAAGAGGAAGTAGTGGCTATTTTCTTTAAAGTGACCAGTGGTTTACAGAATTCCCCATTTGTCTGAGCTCCCCACCAACCCCCGCTGATAGCTCTGAAATTTCAGCTTGAGCTCAAAGAGTCACAAATACAGCTTACCCTGCCTTGGAGGTGGGATGGCTGCTCCCTTTACAGTCGTGATCCAGAGGATGCCGATGTTTTATGCAAAAGTTGCCACCACACTGTTCACAAACTACCCTCATCATCTCTTTCCTTTTGCAGCCCGGCTTTAAGCACTTGTTTGTGAAGATCTAAATAACAGAAGACAAAGTTGGCAATGCTTGCTTGCTTTCTGTGATCAGCTTCCCAAGCAATGGCCAAGCTGAGGCACGAATGCTCAAGCACCCTTAGAATTAAGATGAAACAGAGCAAGCTTCTACACGTTCTGCTGTCAGAAGACCTGACTTCACAAACATTAGGTGGGCAGTTTAGATTTCGACAGCAGTTTCCTTACCCTCTGCTTTTGCTGTGCTGGATTGTATTTACAGTCCTTATCCATGTGGGCTCCGACCACAATATCTGGTATTTCCCCCTTCTGAACTGGGACAGGGGCATTGCAGAGTGGACACACCGGAACCTGCACATTCTAAAAACAAACAACACAGATCAGAAGTCCCACCCAATTATTTTTCTGTCCCTCCCCCTTCTCTTACCCACAGGTGACAGAAATGTATTCACAAGTGTTTTATGTTCTACTCATTTACTAATGCTCTTACAGGTATACTTCACAAAGGTAACTGCAAATCATTATCCAAAAAAATAGCCAGGCCTCCTTTGTCAAATCAATTCATAGCAACATACTCAGTAGGTTGACTTGGAATATGCTTCCAGGCTTTGTGGAATTACAGCCTTTGAACACTTCAAAGCCCAGATATGAGCCAGAAATCAAGGTTTGGCCCCGCTTACTCTTATTTCTGCTGTAGTTGCATGTGTGCTGTCCTTTAACTTAAAGGACTGGGGCTGCAGAAAGCTTTAGGCCACAATACATTACTTAAAACATCAAGCACTCCTCTGGGAAGATGCAGCGGAAGTGAAGCTAGCTAGAATCTAGCAGTATTGACCGCTGAGGCGTTACATTTCTATATATTTGAAATCCAGCTGTATCATTAACTTGCATTTGTGGTTCTCCCATCCACTTTTATTGAAACCACAGGCCAAGTTTCAGAACAGGTTTTATAAACAGCTTAGCAATTCTGCAGTGTGAATTACTGAGTCATGAGTATAGGAACTTACTTTCTTGTAGGCAGATCTACACTCATGGTCATCATAACGGATGTGATTTTTACAGAAGACTTCCCCACATGCATCGCACTTCAGAGGAAGAAAGTCTGGAAGAATAAAAAAAGAAAATGAGATTTGCATGGAGCAGAGACAACAGCCATAAGAGTACTTGCAAAAGACTACAAAAGTCCTAAAGCAAGCTTTTGTCTAGTGACAATCCCATTATCTTTAGAGAAGCATATCATTCTTCATTAATATTAAAACTAAAAAAGCAAGAGTGGTAAGTTTTGCCTCCTTTATCCAGCACTAGACTAGCACAAGCCATAAGTACCTCAGCAGCTCCCTGAACGGAGAAACTTCCAGTGAGCTGTGAGTCAAGAGCTAAGGGCTGAAATACAAATCCAAAGCCCAGACTCAAAAGTCTTTTTTATTCTTTAGAAACATCCCTGAAAAGTTTAACAGCATAGGGGAAAACAAAGTACACCGGGCTCACCCACCGCCCTCTTACTGGGCCTATTTAGGAGGGCGCCCAGCCCCGGTACCTGCTGCTAACCAGAGCGCCCCGTACAGACCGGGGTGCAGGACTCGGTCCCCCCGGGCACAAGCGATCCACCCATCA
>NW_009260180.1:466195-478392 GCF_000687185.1 Egretta garzetta | reverse complement strand
GGATGGGGAGGAGGCTGAAGATGAGGATGGGGATGGGGATGAGGCTGAGGCTGAAGATGAGGATGGGGATGGGGATGGGGCTGAGGCTGAAGATGAGGATGAGTGTGGGGATGAGCATGGGGATGGGGCAAGGCCAAGGCCGAAGATGAGGATGGGGATGAGGCCGAGGCTGAAGATGAGGATGAGGCTGAAGATGGGGATGAGGCTGAAGATGGGGATGGGGGTGAGGATGGGGATGGGGCTGAGGCTGAAGATGAGGATGAGGCTGAAGATGAGGAGAATGAGGATGGGGATGAGGATGAGGATGAGGCCGAGGCTGAAGATGAGGATGAGGATGGGGATGGGGATGAGGATGGGGATGAGGCCGAGGCTGAAGATGAGGATGAGGCCAAGGCTGAAGATGAGGATGAGGCTGAAGATGAGGAGAATGAGGATGGGGATGAGGATGAGGATGGGGCTGAAGATGAGGAGAATGAGGATGGGGATGAGGATGAGGCCGAGGCTGAAGATGAGGAGAATGGGGATGGGGATGAGGATGAGGATGGGGATGAGGATGGGGATGAGTTCGGGAGGGAGGGGGGTGATGATGAAGGCAAGGGCCTCTCCAGCTTCCCCAGGGATCACATCCGCGTGACACACGCACTCCCGCTGCTGTGAATACCCTGTTGTATGGGCACCTAACGGGACGGGAGCTGTCCTGGTTTTGGCTGGGGTAGGGCTAATTTTCCCCCTAGCAGCTGGCACAGTGCTGTGGTTTGGATTTAGGATGAGAGGAATGTGACAGTACCCTGATGGTTCAGTTGTTGCTGCGCAGGGCTTACACTGGTCAAGGACTTTTCAGCTTCCTGTGCCTTGCCAGTGGGAAGCTGGGAGGGGGCCCAGCCAGGACAGCTGACCCCCACTGCCCAAAGGGCTATTCCAGACCATATGACATCATGCTCAGTGTAGACACTGGGGGGCAGCGACCGCTGCTCAGAAACTGGCTGGGCACCAATCAGCGGGTGGTGAGCAATTGCATCATGTGTCACTTATTTTGTATGGTTTATTATTATTATTATTATTTATTTTATTTCTTTTCCCTTCCTTTTCTTTCCTATTAAACTGTCTTTATCTCAATCCATGTATTTTACTTTTTTTATCCCCAATTCTCTCCCCCATCCCACTGCAGGGGCAGGGAGTGAGTGAGCGGCTGGGTGGTGTTCCGCTGCCTGACAGGTTAAGCCACAACAAGGGTGTGGGGCTGTCCTGGCTGTGGGACGCCTCTCAAGGACAACATGGGAGAGTGCCCTGGAAAAGCCCATGTGGGACTGGTTTGCTCCAGAGGACACTGGAGCGTCTCAGCCCTTTGCCTCTTCCGTTTTCATTTCATTTTTCCATCAGGGCTTAGGCTGCTTCACCATCCCTCTGGGTTGCGATGCTTAGCTCACGTTACTTCCAAACTTTGAAATAAATCTGGAGAGCTCGGTCAGAGAGGGTGTTCCCATCGCAGCAGGCTGATGCTCGGGGCCCCTTCAGCATGTGCTACCTGGTTTGGGTGGACAAGCCTCAGCTTGGGTTTGCACAAATCAACTGGATAAAAAGTTTCCCAGTTGGTCTCTGGGTTTAGATGCTTATCTCGCTTTAACGAGGCACCTCAAGATCAAAGTGTAGTTTAGAAATGTTGATCTGTAAATGGTGTAGCAATGCTGGCTTCACACAGAGGAGGTGAGGACTATTGATTTAATGACAGTGGTTACGGGATTGAGAAATGACAAAACGTTGTTCTGCCCCTGCTCTCCCCGGAAAGCACCTGACTTTCTCCTGTAGGACATGACTCAGATGCAGAGTGGAGCTACGAGATCAAAGAGGAGCTTTAGGAAGGCATGTGGTGGCTGACTGCAAAGGCCAATTTCTGCTGTCAAAGTCTGGGAATGGCATGTGCCACTCATCTGTCTTCCACGTCACCCCACGAGGCGGCATTCGCGTGACTCCCACTGTGCATGCCAGCTTACAGCCGGCCACACCGGCATTACAATCTTCCCAACAACACAGTCCTGCTGGATTAAATGATACCACATCATCGGCCAAACACTCTTCCCAGGCCTTCCCACACGTATTCATGTTCCCACCTGGACCCATAAAATTACCAAAGATCCTTGTTTAAAGCCCTTCCTCCAAAGAACGACTGCCGTGATGGAGCGTTGCCATCTGCCACAGGTCCTTGGTTTGTGAAGGGCAAACTCCTCTGCTGTGGCGCTTGCTGCACGGGGTCTTCTTGGACCCCCTCCGTGCCAAGTCTGTGCTGAGAGCACCCTGAGCCCGCCCTGGGGACACCCTGGGGATGTGCTGTAGCCCCACAAGGAGACACCAGCCTGGGTCCGGGAGCGGTGTGAAGGCAGAGCTGTGCCAAGCGGACCAAGTCCTGCCCCTCTGCCCAGCGTGGCTATAGACACACAGACTTTGGAGACAGCTGTGAGAAGAGACCTTCAGGGTCATTCAGTTCAAGCTTCTATTAAACATATAACTACTTCATGTAATTCCCTTCATAAACGAACCAAACGCAATGTTAAAAGCAGTTTACTCCCATCGGAAGGCTGTCCCACAACCTCCTTGCTCTCACGATGAGAAGACAGCTTCAAGTTTCTAGTGTAAAGGTTTCCCTGGCCATCTGCCATCAAAGCAGTGCCATCCTTTGATTCACATAGTTTCTTCTCGCCGTGACTGTGTAGCCAGGCTGACGCTGCTGTGAGTGTGTAAGTTAGAGCCATCATTGTCCAGCTGTGTCCTAGAAGTGTTCTGCAGCGGTGGTAGATGTTTCCAACAGACGCTGTTCATCTGATGGTGGTCCCATCCTTGGGCTGAGGCTGCCTTTCTCCCTGTGGGCAGAACCTGCCTCTCAAGCCATGTTCAGTACAAAACCTGGTGGTCTCAAGCCCGGGGAGGGCCTGAGCAGTTGGTGCTCCTTTTAGTGCACAGAGATTCCTGGTACTTAACAAGAGAGTCATGCAGCATCTTCCACCAGGTTCCTTTGGCCCATGGCATGTGTTAAAAAAGTTCTTTTAACAAAGGATTTTGCTTGCCTGAGCTGAGCCAGCTACCTTGTGTCTACTGGGGCAGTGGGGGGCAGCCAGAGCAAGGCACTCCCCCACTTTTTTCTTCTGACCAGGTCGGTTTTGACAGCTGGGGATGAGGGAGTGTTAAAAAGAAGGAGGAAAGAGCAAAAAATATCCAAATTCAAACAGTAACAGAAAGTCCCGTTACATGAGGTACTTCAAGAACTTGGCTCCGTTACGCATCTGTATATCAGCTCCCTTGTACTATTTACACAACACTCAAGAACTTGGGAAGTGCAAAGAAAATCACTTGCCCTGCTGAGCTCGCAGGCTGATTTTTCTCATACAAAGCATCTACCCAGCGCCCAAGAGGACCAGGAGCCCAGTGATCTCCCCAGGAAGGCTTGCCAAAAAGCAGCAGGGTGAGTGAGGCAGAGAGGAAGAGGCTGGTGTCTTCGCTGGCTGGCTGATGCTGCCCTGCAGACTGGAGAGCCATTGCCAGAGGGATCATGTTTTATGGTGGGGAAGGGAGGAGTTTGCGTACGGATAACAACAGAAGTGGCTCTGCGCAGATTAGACGCTCTTAAGGAAGACTGTAAATCCCAAGTCTAGAAACCCACATAGTACAGGCAGGCGTCTTAATAGAAACGAGGATTAGAAATTAGCCGAGGTCTTTAGTGATATTTTTAGAAGGTTGCTTGTGACAGGTTAGGCTGCTGAGAACCGGAGGAAAGTGCCGAACTCTCTATTACTCAGGAAAGGATCACACAGTGCAGCGTGTGATTAGAGGCTGGCTAGCTTAGCGACAAGGGGGATAGGTGGGTTAGAACTGATTCGGGAGGAATTAGCAAGGGAAATTGCTTGAGAAGCAGAATTTGATTAGGGGCAGCCAACATGGATTTATGAAAGGAAAGCTACGTGTAACTAACTTGCTGGAGTCTGGGGGAGGTATCCTTCCCCGGCAGCCCACGGTGTTTCACACAACCTGATCTGCAAAGGGAAGGCCTGGCCTTTGCCACCAGCGTGGTGATGCTGGGTGGGATGGATGGGGGCCACCTCCCTCCCTTGTCCCTGCAGGGTCTCTCTGCCTCCTCTTTTTCACTCCCTCTGTTTTACTCCTTTTCTAGGTTTTTTTCTGGGAGGAGAGCTACTGCTTTTTCCTTTGTCCTGTGGTGCTGCTCTTTGTCCTTCCCTTCCTCTCCCATGGGACCTAGGATTGCCTCTTGGCACCACCACCCACTCTACCTTGCCAGCATGGGCTGCCTTAGGATTGACATTGCATCTTGAAGGGGGAATAAAACACTTCTGAAGAGGACCACAACCTTCCTCAGCTTCACGGATGTTTGCCCCTTCAAACAGGGCCCCCAAGAGCCATTATTTTGGAGAAGGCTAGATTTCATAGAATCATAAAATCATAGAATGTTTTGGGTTGGAAGGGACCCCTAGAGGTCATCTAGTCCAACCCCCCTGCAGGAGCAGGGACACTGCTAACCAGATCAGGTTGCTCAGAGCCCCATCCAACCTGGCCTTGAATGTTTCCAGGGATGGGGCCTCCACTACCTCTCTGGGCAACCTGTTCCAGTGTTTCACCACCCTCATTGCTCTGCAGGAAACAGAAAATCCTCCAACAGCCTCGGACCTACACACCACTGTCCTCCAGTACGGCCAGTCCAGCCTGGTGGAGGCTAAGCACAGAGGAGCAATGGCCAAGGGAGACTTGACCTGGCCAAAGGGACTGTCATGCTGCCTGGAAGAGAGAGAGAAGGTCTTCAAAGGCCTGTCCCCCTTGTCACGGCAGATCTAATTGCATGGCTGGAAAAAGTCCTTGCTGTTTTTTTGAATGCCATGGCAGATACAATGAAAAACCCAAATGGGATAGCCCAAGGGTGGCTTCGTTTCCTCCTGTGCTGCCAGCCCATGAGGGCAGGGGGACATTTGGGGGATGCCAGAGGGACAACTGTCCCGCATCGCTGCCAGCCACAGGCATGGCATGGATGGGGGGGCAGGGATGTGACTGGCTCCATCCTATCTCTCAGGGCAGGGTCTGTCCCCTTCCCACCAAGGTGTTGTGATGGGCAGCACAGCACAGAGATGCCCATGGCTGAGACAGCTGGGTCCATCCACCTCCTCTCTGCCTTGTGTGGCCCAGATGTGGACAAGTCCCCTGTCCCCAGGGTTCCCAGGGTCACCCCATCGCCTGCACATGTCCTCCTGCGCCATCCGGGAGCGTTCTGCTCGCTGCTCCAGCTGCAGAGCCGCCGCCGCAGCATTAACATTCGGGTGACTCCAGCTCACATTTGCCTTTTCCAGGTCTCTGAACTCCAATCCCATCGTCCTGCTTTTCAGCTCATAATTTTGTACTAGGCTTTTAAAACTGAATTTTATTTTTATTGCAATGACCTGTGGTGCTGCCAGATCCCTCTGTGGAGAAGAAGTGACATCTCCATTACATAGCTCAGATAAGTGTCTTAAAGAGACCACACACAAAGGAACCTAATGGTACCTATTTTTATTAGGTTTATTACAGGAGGGGAAGTAAAGCAGTCCGATCTCCCCACAGGATACTCCGTTAACAGCAGCAGACAGAGAGGAGAGATCTGTGGAGGCGGATCAGTTTTCCAAGAATATTAGCTACTGCTGCTCTAAAATTAGAGTCTAGGGAGAGCAGACAGGTTGACATAATTGAAAGGGCTGTCTTATGGGATGACATAGTTAAACGAGTCCATGATCAGCTTTAGAGTGACAGCTCAGCGACTTCTCCTAATCCCCAAAGGAGCACTGAGTTGTGAGGCTGTGATTTATCTAGTCCTGGATCTTATCTTGTGATGATGTCAATATTATTAGAACCCATTTCTAAAGAGATGCCTCCAAAATCACTGTACATGAACCGATTGCTTTTACAGGCACGATTCTCCTACAGCTTCACCCTGCAAAGCCCGTAGTTGCTACAAACACTCCTCCGCTGCCCTTCTGACGTACCCGATCCTGTCCCTGTGGGCTGGGCTGGAGGGGCAGACCCAGAAACAGGATTAAGAACCTCATTTCAGGATGAAGCTGAAAAATGTCCTTGAGCTGCCCATTTTATTCAACATAATTTAATATCAAACACAAACTAACAAAGTTAGAGGTGAAATATAATAGCAGGATCCCCATAAAAAGTAACCTAATCTGTAAGATAAATAGACAACACTTTAGCCTGGGGAGATAGCAAATAAAAGAGAAATATGAGCAGAGTCGTTCTCAATTCATAAGTAACTTTAAAGAGAAATAATGAAGATGAGTTCTCCAACTTTTAATGTCCTAAGATTCCTCTCAATGAAAAAAAGATATTTTTAATGTTTTCCTCACCCACTCTCCCAAGGCGGACGTCCCCAGCCAAATGCCCTGGATCATTCCCCACACAAGCTGGCACTCGTTGGAAGTAGAAATGGTCCGGGGGGGCCATCCTGCAGTTCCTGATGGGGCAGGAGACATGAGGGACGGAGCTCTTCTGAACCCTCAAGCTGGTGGAGCCTCTGGTGGCCGCAGCCCGCTGCCTTCTTTTGAGTACCAAACTGAAAGCACCCACCACCTTCACAGCAGCGTTAGCCTGACTTCTATTATTTTAAATTTTTTTAGCCATTTTTTGTTAGTGCCTACTTTAACTTCAAAGGCCGTGATTTTCCAAGCAGCCTAATGCATTTAGGCACCTAAATCCCATTGAATTTCAAGTGTGTATCAGCCCTTAGGCTCCTTGGCAAATCCTTGCTAAGTGCCTAAGGGCTCATCGCCGCAGCCACTGCTACGCTGCTGGATTTACACAGATACCATTATACCAGCATGAGCTTGCTTCTTCGATAGAAGAGCCTCTTGTTTAAAACCCCCTTCCTAAATGTCGAAGTAAACTGGAAAGGGCCTCCTCTGATGGTTAATTTTTTGTGATATATACTTGTACAAGAATGTTAAATTCTCTCCTTAGGTTATACTAAAAAAAAAAAAAAAAAGGTTTGCTTTATGCACTGAACTTCAATTAGAGACCAAGTGCCCCTAATCCCCAGCTCTTAGCCCTTCAGGGGAAGCCTCAGATTTGGTGTTTTAGAGGTAAAACGCCCCATACCTCCCACTGCCTCTGATACCCGCTACGTCTCCAACCCCCTTTGTAGGCAGGATGCTCTGAAAGGAGCATCCTTTGAGCAAGAGGAGGCTTTTCCTTCTTCAGTCTCACTGCATACTGTATAGGAGGAACAAAAAGTCAGCAGAATCGACACATTTGCTCTGCTGTTTGGGAATGTCCCAACTCGAAAGGAAAGAGCACAGACGGCAGCCGAGCTGGCAGCGGGACAGGGACAGAGGGCACGTAGCTCTGAAAAGGCTGTCTCAAAGGGTGGGAAACGTTGCAACAGCCTTTCTAATAGTAGAAAAATAAATCCCTTATCAGGTGATTTCTGGTCACAGATCAAACACTAATGTCTTATAATGTCAGCTGCCAATACCTAGCAGAAAACAGATTAGGGGGCTCCGTGGCTGACTTCTTTAGGATAACAACTGTCTTTTGGCTCGGTCCATACTGCAAACAGCACAAAAGGACCCGGTGCATGACTACCAAGCCCCAGATTTCTGAGGCACTACCATGATGCCATCAATCAGCAAGGGAAGTTAGATCCCAAATCCTCCTTATTTATGGCATTGGTGGTTTTGAATTAAAGCGTGTCACTAAAAACTGAGACTCTGTCCTTAAGTACCTCAACTGATGATGATTTTAACAGCAGTGCCAAACTTCAGCATTGTCTTTATTTTCCTTTTTTTAATGTAGCTAAATGGAGCCATCCTTCTTTCCCGTTTTGTAGCATTAAGAAATAAACCTGAACCCTCATAAGCAGGGTTTGGTTTACGCCGTGGGTACAGAAGGGGAACAGATCCATCTCTGGTGCAGCTGAGTGGGTCTGCTGGGGGTTAGCAGGGAAGGGTGGTCGGGGAGTCCTGACAGAGCTTGGGAGCCAGAGGGAAAAAGGATAGATCTGGAGGGGGGGAATAGCTGAGCAGGGGAGGAGACACCCTTAGTGCATGGATCCCATAGCAGGCAGACAGCCCTAAAGAAGTCATCTCCAAAAGCGATGGCTCTGAGCCAGACATAAAGAGTTTGGGTCACACTCTCCTCTGCAGCCCCTACTTGGACCAGGGGGTAGGACAGCAATTTCGGCTATTTCCCTTCATTCCCAGAGAGTGGTCCCTCACCGTTGGTCCCAACCACCCGTTTACTGGCGGCCTTTGCCAGCCCATGGTGCAGCCACGTCCTCAGAGGCCCAAGGCGGCCCTGGGAGATGGTGGAGCACCCGCAGTGCTGCCAAGCAGCTCCTGCAGGACCCTCCTCACCCCAAGGCCTCCAAGCAGCCCCATCGTTAAAATCTCCCCACCAAGCTTTGCTTTTTTATTTTTAAATAACGGGGCAGTCCCCATTCTGTGAGACCCAGCTGGGGACAAGGTGCTGCCGCTGCCCTGTCCCATGGAGCATCCTCCCGGTGGGGCCACTCGCCTGTGAGAGCCCCCTGCATCTCCTGCAGAAACCTGGCCACCCCACAGCCCGGGGCCCGAGGCTGTCTCCCGCCTCACAGCTCTCCTCAGGGCGGTCCTGGGCTCTTGTCCCTGCTCTCGCCATCATTTGTTGGCACTGGGGGTGATGCCAGTGCCATGGTGATGACCACACCTGGCTGGTGCATGCCGACCTGCTGGTGTGCACTGGCTGTGCCCCCACCCTCCAGGGACCAACACACAGGAGAGCTCATTTCTCCTATAGAGCTTGATCACATCAAGGTCAGGAGGATTCCGGTGAGCCTATATTCCTGAGGAACTTCAAACTTCATGCCTTGGCACATTCAGATCACATCCATCTTGGGAGCACCGGTGCAAAAAAGAAATAAAGTGGGTGACAGTCCCCAACCCAAAGAACTTGCCCAGCACCTGGTTAGTGCCTTGATTAGGCTTCTGAGCTCCTGACTGCTGAGTTTCCACAGCCTAGCCCAGTCCGGGGGGTCCTTCAGCAAAGCCTGACAGCCAACTCCCCCATTCTGCTCAGGGAGCACAGCCTCAGGACCTGCATGTCCCCACCACTCTGCCCTGAGCTCTACTAACACAGACCTAACGTTGGCATTGGTAGGACTGACTGCTCAGATGCTCCATGGAAAACAAGGTGGCTGCTGCACCCAAGTCTCACCTAGTGAAGGAAACGCAAGTACAAGCCATAGGAAGCTATTAGCAGAAAATTCCCCCAACGGAGGAGAGTTTCTGCACGCATCGAGTAAGCTCCAAGTAGCTCCTTCTGCTCTTGCTTTGGAGCATGGAGCAGCCAGCCAAAAAAACGTGCACTTCTTTCTGAAGAGGAAATGGAGGGAGCCGCTCAAAGGGAGCTCTCCTGCATCAGTTTGCTGTCCCTGGCAGCGCGCTCCGCACTGTAATAGAGAGACTGGTAATACCTACATTATTCCTGACACAACGCTCTGCAGCTGAACAATACATTTGCCAATTCAATTTATTCAAACAAGTTCCTTGGGAAGACAGTAAAGGAAATCCAGGTGGCAATTACCGAATTCAGACTCTGCCCTGGACTCGGGGAAACAAAGGGGCAAGATATGAGAGAAATAGCAAATTCTGCTGGAAATCCCACAACCGCAGAATCCTAAGAGCTTTTAATCATGTGCTTGCTGGCATTCAGCTGAAAAAAACCCTGTGTCATTGGGCAAGGAGACAGAGCAGTGCTGCAATTGCTCTGCTGTAGCACTTAGCACTTTGGCATATCTTTACTATAAAAATTAAATGCTTTTTTGTTTTCTTTTGAAAGCACAGCAGTATTTGGGCTCCATGGCCCATTGCAGTGACGTGTAATTGAAGAGTAAGTACATTCAATAGCTACCAAGACTGACAGTGTTGCGAGTCCCGCTGTGTTGCATACTGTCTGGCCGTACTGCAGACAGACGGGGTGGAGGTGGCCTGAAAGCTTAGATGTCTGGTTCAAGGCTTGGTTAGACACCTTCAGCCGTATGCTGAGTCTCATCAGATCCCAGACCATCTTTCCCAGCACATCACCATGGACACAATCCCTCAGCTCCAGGAGCAGCGTTCCAGGCAGCTGGAGGGAGAGAGAAACCTGCTGGGAACCTCCACTTTGGCTCTGGATGAGCCAGAAGGAAACTTCATCTGCAGAAGCGCAGCTATGGAAAATTTCCTCTTACTAGAGCCTGCAAACCCCACAGCATCAGCTTCCCGTACCCCGTTCGCAGTCATGGGGTGAGCCCCCTGGATCACACTTCATCTCCCCATCCCACTCCATCCCTCAGAGCCAGCCCCAGAGCAGCTGTAGCTCGTCTCCCAGCAAAGCAGTTACACCAGGGATGAATTTGGCCCCAGATGTAGAATTAGGTTAAGCCAAAAGGTGGCAGCATCTTATTCAGTATTGATTTTGCATGAATATTTCTCCTATTAGCCATTTTTCTTTCTAATCATAGAATGTAAGTTTGTAAATTACAGAGGTGGAGAGTGAATGTATTGCAACCTCTGGCAAATTGATATTTTTGCAGCAACGGTAAACTTTTTCTGATGGCAGATAATTGAAGGGAGCAAGCATCAGATAAAATTCATAAAGATTTGGACCTACTGGAATAAGACAAATGATATTTAATGTTCAGAGTTGTAAAGTAATTACCCTGGCCTCCAATGTAATAAATACAGAGACGCAGTAAATGGAGTTTGGCTGACCAGGTGCCTTTGAGGCGGCGCTGTGGGGGGTCCTGCAGCAGCCAGGGGGGTGGAGAGGGGACAGCCTGGGGTTGGTGTCAGCCCCAGAAATGCCCTTCCTTGGGAGGGAAGGAGCCCTGCAGCCCTGAGCCCTGCTGCTGGGTGTGCCACCAGCGAGCCATCATCACCCACAGCCCCTCTACATTTCCAAAAGCACAAGAAGCCTTTGGGTACCCAGCTTCATCCGTACCTCTCAGCAGTCATCAGCAGCTGTGGGTCCTCCAGCAAACCCACCGCCTCCTGTTCTCACGCTCCAGCCAGTGGACATCACCACTTCACATCCATCTCTTCCCCCGGCACCCAAGAGAGCTGCTGGCAGCTAACAAGGAGGAGGGTGGCCCACTCCCTGGGGTCGTCACTGCCCTTTACCCAGGGGGGACTGACCCCTGTGGGGATGGGCATCCCAGCTCGAGCTTGATGTCACTGCCATGGAACAGCAGCACACCTCCCACCTCAGAGGGAAGATGCATAGAGGCTGTAACACTCAAAACCAGAAGGTACCAGCCCCCACCTAGCTGCAACTCCATTTCCACCAGCTGGGAAAGATCAGGAGATCCTTCTCTTATACTGAGGAATCACCTTGTCTCCCCTTTCATAGCCCTGCCTCCATCAGCCCTGTGATGGAGCCTTCACCTGCCAGGTCATCTTCATCACACATAGCATCTCACTGTGCTTCTAGGCACAGCCAGACCTCACACACACACACACACACAAAAAAAAAAAAGGGCTGGCAGTGCCCCATTCCACTTTTCAAAGCAGAATGTCAGTGCAAGCTCCCCTGGCAAGATATGTGCTGTGCTAAAACGCTTTTAATGCAGGCACCTAGTATCGGCGGCTGTTTGGCAAACGCATCCCAGCCACCCCATGGTCAGGAAGAAAACGTGCTCAAACACACGCCGAGCTGGGAGGTCCCAACCCAGCCCTTCTTCAGGGCTCCTCAAACACCATCTCTGAGCAGCTGCAGGGAAACCATAAGCCAACAACAGGCCTTGTTCCTGCTCCACCACCAGTACTCCTACTGCTAACGCGCCTCTGTCCCTTTGAAGAAGTTGCTTAGAAATTCAGCAGCAATTATGCAAGCTTTAGTATTAAAAAATGCACGTGGATCTGAAAGCAAATATGAAGCTGCTGCTGTAACGCTAGCTTTAAGCTGTCTACAGTCCCTAGAAATTCTCAGTGGGATGTTTGAGGAGGATGTATATGTGTTGACAACATTAAATGATCCATGGCTCAAGGACAGAATTGAAACCATACATCTACTTCATACAGGCACTGATCACTGGGAGAGTGTTTTTCTTAAACTAACCACGGAAGGCCAGGCACCTCATCCTCCCCAGAAAGGCAGGGATGGCTCGGGGAACAGAAGGTGCACACACGCTCGTACCACATCCCGGTGTG
>NW_009260180.1:458679-466115 GCF_000687185.1 Egretta garzetta | reverse complement strand
GTCACTTCGGTGCATCACCCTCTTCTCATCACCTCCCAAAGAGGCAGTGCCGCTTGCACACATCCGTGCAACATCTGGCGAGAGGGCGAGGAGGGGCAGGATGCCGCGAGGTTCACTGGGGTGAAAATTTGCCTATTCTGCGTTACGTGCCCCAGAGCACAGCCTCAGAGGCCAGTGTGCCTCAGTGCCACCCGCAGCACTGCAGCAAGCTGCGAGAGACACCGGCAGCAAGCGCCTCGCCCTCGCAAGCTATAGCCTTTTCTATACGTGAAATTCCCAAGGACAAGGAAAAACTGGCAGACAACAAGGAGGATTAGGTGGTTCCCCAAGGAACACAAGAAATGCTGCAAGATTGTATCGTTGCCCATTTCAGTGGGGCGATTAGGCAGTATTTGATGCTGGGAGGATGATTTCTGTTAGGCTATTTTGCAAGCTTTAGCCCAGCTATTAGCAGTGGGTGGTGGGAAGTCATGTTTCCTTGGATGCAACAAAGCCAGGCTCCTTGAGACTGCAGTCTCCTTGCCCCAAAATCCATGCCTGCCATGGCCAGCACCCTGCCCCAGGGAAGCTCCCTCCATGCTCTCCCTCCCAAAGCTGATTGCTGATGCTCTGCAGCATGCTGCTGTGAGCTGCTGGGGAGAAATCTCCCTCCCCGGCTTGCCTGCTGCTCCAACCCCACCACCCTGGTCCCTGACTCAGGTACCGCTTTCCATCATTTCAACTATTACCAAACTAAAGGGTATTTCTTTGCTCCCTCGTTTACGCTGAATGTTTATTTAATAGGCTGGCCAGCTTCAATTAGGTCTGTGATTACTCACAGATGACAGCTCCAGCATAACAATGTTTACTCTCAAACTCTATCTCCAAGTGTGGCCTGTGATATATTTAAGGAGAAAGTATAAAACCATTAATGTTGAAATAGCTCTACCTATGGGAGTGAAGTTTCTTTTTAAACCCAAGCAGCTGGCAACTGGGTAAAAATGTACCAGGGATATCAACCTCCTTCACCTGGAGATTCAGTTACCCCAGTGAAAACCTCACGTGGTTGAGTTCTCCAGATGTCTTTGCCTTACTGCTGACAAATGGAACTCCTTGCTACAGGATCTGCATTGTCTAAAATAAAGTTCAACAGCTCTAAGTGCATTTTCTGGTCTGTGTTTGGATTACACCCCTGGATGATTTGTTCATGAAGCCCCATGGCTCTGGTCAAATGTGTCCCTAAGGTGGTCAGGGTGCATGGGCAGAAGGATCTATCACAAAAGGAATATCCAAAGCCATCACCTCGATGTAGTTTTACTTCTTGGGAATTGTCAATGGGAGTTCCTGGTCTCCCCAGCTCTGAAAATTGCATGTTTAGACCCCAGAGTCTATGCCTTGGTAGGGGGCCTGGCCCAGCTGCCCCTATGAGCTTGGTACCCAAGCCCTTAGCTGGGCAAGAGCTACGGTACTAGGGAGTGGGGAGAGGTGTCTCGGAGGCAGAGGATGGCTCTGCCCCCTCCCACCACCCACTGTCCATCCAAGGGGGCTGGACTGGCTGTTCAAGAGGGTCCCAAGGAGAAAGTCCTGCCTCTCTTGTGGTATCTTACAGCGAAAACAGCTTCCCTGTATCCCTGCAGGTTAATCAGCTGCTTGGAGTCTAATTAGTGCCAAATGCTCTTATCAAGATGACGCAGCTGGGTGCAAAGCCAGGCACACCAGTGGCTGGGCCCCCCAGCCGGCATGGCCATCTCCTGCCCAGGGGACAGCCTGGTCCTCCTCTGAGCCCTCCAGACCAACTGCAATGACCCCACTCTGGCCATCGCCCTGGAGAGGCAATTAAAAACAAAGGTTTAGGAGGGATAGGAAACTTCCTGGCTTTAATTCACTGAACTCTCTTGTTTCAACCACGTTTAATATCTTAGAAATTACGAGTCGCGGGGACCTGGGTGAGCCGAAGGAGAAGGTGTGATCTGTGAGGCCAATTAAGAGGCCGATGGCACATAGTGAAACGGGAGCCCCTCGGGGGAGGCCAAGGTTACATAAATAAGTGTGTGAAGGAGCTGCACTGAATCTGCAGACACTCAGCCACCAGTGATGCCCCTTTGAATCTGGGAAAATTAAATATAAATAATAAATGTTTAACCACACAGCAAATAAATACAATGAGGCACCTTTAAAAATTATACTAATAAACAGCAAGCTGTTGTCCTTCTGCCCAGGGTGGCTGAGCATCTTCTCGTATCGGAGACAAAGAGCACAATGGAGGGGCTGTGTTTGGGGGGGTCTGCTCAGCCAGGTTGTCTTCGCCCCCAATCTGCCATCCTTGTGATGAACCCCAGGGCAGCACGGAATAAAACACCCAGCAAAACTGGAAATAAAATAGTGCTGAGCTCACCCAGCGAATGTCAGGGCCCCCGGACCAGATGCAGCTCACCTCTGCCTGCGTGATCCCAATAGGCTTCTTCTGGCAACCTGGGAGCAGGATTAGGGTTTGGGTCTCAGAGGAGAAGCCCAGAGCCTCCTTGTGATGATACAAATATTCAACCTGAGCTGCGAGGTCCCCGGAATTGTTCTGTGTCAGCACTCACTTTACAGTAAGAGCTCTGCTTCTCGGCTTCCCTGTTTTACTGCTTCCTTGGAAGAAGGGGAAAAATGAAATGGAGATATAAAAAATAAAGGGGTCATTTATAGTTAAGCACATTAGGATGGGAGTGAGAGCATAAAGTGGTGAGAATGGCTCAGCTGGGGGCCTACGGGGACTTGTTCTCTGGTACTGGCATGGTCTTTACTAGGTCGCTTGAACCTTTTGCGCTCTGCTGCAGAGCTCAGACCTGGGCTATATATCAGCAGGCTGGCCACGGCGTGCTGCGGGTAAGCACCTAACTATCCCCAAACCCAGGCGTCTCCCACTTGTGCCAGGAGTTACAGTTTATGGGTGACTTTTATAGATGGCCAAAAGCACCGAGTCCAAAACCAAGAGGTGCTGGGCGGTGCGGCAGAGTGCGCGGGGTTAAATGCTTATCGAGTCCCTTTCCTATGGCGTAGTTTCATTTCTCTCCAAATTCTGCAGGGAAGGAGCAGGGCAAAAGACTTTCCTTGCTGTGATTATACATTCCCGGGCAGTTTAATTATCGTCGTCAGCTTCTTAAACACTTGCGCAATAAACCCACAGAGAGCTGCCATCCCACCACAGTTAGTTATCAGTTTCCTTTCTTCCCAGCCCCTGGGATTTGATTCCACATTTACTAGAGGTGGCTGGAGCCAAAGTCTCCATGGGGCTATGCTGGCTGTCACTGGGGAACTTGTGCGAGGGCTAAACCTGTCTCTTGATTTGGGTTGACTCAGTGGCGGCTGACACTGGTGTTTGGGTTCCTTTAGACCCATGGTCTATGACCACCTCTGGTTTTGAGGAGCTGCCGTGTCTGCATTGAGCCCCCCCCATTTCACCAGTCTCTAACAGCTTCCAATTCCCACTTACAAGGAGCTGTAACCTGCTCTTAGCAAAACCCAGGTCCTGGACATGCCACCACATACAAGAAACATCTGATTCTGGTGGCAAATGTAGCGCCCAGAGCTCAGTGCTGGTTTTGACACTCGAGCACAGACACAGATATTCTCCAGCCTTTACATCCGTTCTCCATTTTAGCTCATGGCTTCATTAGACTAATTTGTTTCCAGGTTGGAGGATGAATAATGAGCCTCAGCCTGTGGATGCATAATTAAGTTTTGATAGTGAACATTTTTATCTAACCTTGTTTTCATTTTTACCCTCAGTACCTGAATCACAAGTTAGAGATTTAGGGCTGCAGGTTTGCCTTCGCATTAAACGCAGACCTGTACACCTACACAAGGTGCAACAGTGCTCTGTCACCTCCCAGGACAGTGCCCAACGGTGACACTGTGGGGGGTCGTTTCAGTCAGGCCTAGTCATCAGGGGTGTTAAGGGAAGTAACAGAATGGCTTTTCCCCTGCCACAGTCAATACAACGCTCCCCACCGGTCCCTAGTCCCTGCAGGGTCGGTACACTGATAAATCCTCCCCAGTGGGATGGCACATCCCCATGGCAGTTGTCAACCTGGAGCATCTTGGTGGGTCCCACAATCCTGTTGCATTTCCTCATGTGGTATCCAAACGCCATCTGGCTTTTTTTGGTTCCCTCAGACTTAGTTGGCTTTGTTTCTACGATTGTAATACATGCCTGCGAGTTCCCCAGATTGTCCCCCATCCCGCTGTGCCCTGCGAGCGCCGCCTCGGCATTACAAGCCATTAAGGTCTCCGTGCCCTGGGTCTCTCCACTTGCCAGTGATTTTCTCCAGCCTTCCCGTTGTTGTTCTTTTCAGCTCTGCAGGGTTTCCATCAGGCTTTTCCGCTGATCTTTTTGGCCTCTCACTGCTCCTACCATTGTCATGAGGGTTTTCTGTAATTCCCTGTCTACAAGGGTGGTTTTAGGGATAAGAAACCAGACCAATCACTTGGGACCTAAAGGATGTTCTTCGGGCTAAGGTAGGGAGCAGAGCACATCTCGCAGCCTCTGCTCCTGCTCTGGGAGGGAGCCGAAGCACTGCGGTGGCAGGCAAGGAGCCCGAGCAGGTACTTAGTACAAATGTTAATAGCGTCATTGTTTATACTGTAGGATTGGAAAGGGTCTCCTGGGTCATCTGGGGCATTGCCCTTCAGTAACTCAGTCCGTGCTCAAACTATCCCAAGGGTATTTTTAGTCGATTCATGAATCCTTTTAGGAATTCGGCCCGGCGACCTCCGTCAGCAAACGATTCTTTTGCCTAATTGACTTCACTTTCTGCATGCCCTGTTTTAATACCGCCTTTAAAGTTTAAGACTTTTTCTTCCTCTCTCAGTGTCATCCACTGCTCAATTTCAGTAGCTTTTTTTTTTTTTCCTATTCCTACTTTTTTGTCTGCGTTGCCGTTGCTTCCGCAGTGCTCGCTGATGAGACCCCCTCTCCTGCAGGGCTGAGCCCCTCTGCATGGTGGGGTGGACTCCTCTGGGAGATGTTGTTCATGGACTAGGCAAGGGGACAAGAGTGGGAGATGACCCAAAGGGTCACCTTTACCCACATGAACCTCCAGCAGCAGAGCTGGGAACAGCGTGGCAGGGGCAGGGGCAGGTTACCTCTCGGCTCCCATCCTGCTGACTGCAGCTGAGCAGCTCTTTGGAGGGTCCCCATTTTCCTTGACGTCTTCAACTCTAACTACTGTCAAAATAACAACAGGCAGTGAAGGAAAAGAAAGAGGATTAAATAGGGGAGGTTGTTAACAATTTTTTTCTCGGTCCTTAATATTCTTCTATTTAGATCCACTGCTCTGTGCCATGTCATCACTGCATTATTGCTGTTTGCAATACAGCCAATTTTGAGCGTGTCGCAAGGAAATTTTTTCCAAGACAAGGTTGTGGGAAAGGCAGTAAAGGCACAAGTCAAGGGGCTGCTGCCAACACACATCCCCCAGTTGAAGGGGTTGCATGCCTACGCTCACCCTCACTGCCCGGGGTCACTGTCCTGGCAGAGCTGCCTGCTGCTGGCTTGTGTGGTTGCTCCCTTATCAGCTTCATCAGAATAAGCTGAAGTTAAATGTGAAGCTTTTGGTAATAGGATTTGATCCATTTGGTGTAGGTCATGGAGCATCCTCAGCAGCACATGCAGGGATGTAACCTTCAACAGTCGTGCTTCTGCTGGCATGGGCCCCTCATTGACCTGTTTTCCATCCATTTTCCTTTCCATCTTTTGGTGAAAGGGCAACAATTCACATCTCCCTGTGATGCACAGTTTTGATTCAGTGGCGGACTTAGCAGAGGATTGACCCTGGGAATAGCTTTGTGTGTGCAACTTTTCTGTATGAAGAGGCAAGGAAGGAGGAAGCCTGAGCAGAGAACCTGAGCTAGCTGGTCAGGCTGGAGATTGAATGACCTACATGAATCCTTGGGATCAGCCAAGCAGAATTTCTTTTAAATAAACTATGCAAAAGTGCAATCTTCAGGAGACAATTTCTTTTTTTTTCCCAGGAATGCTACATTTTAGAGAAAAAATACCTGTAAAATGAAGATGGTCTGATTTGATGCAGTCAGCAAAGCTGTAGGCAGGACGAAGACCATGCTCTCCACATCAGTCTCCAATTCATCGTCAGAGCCAGCTGGTAAATATTTGCTTTTTCTAGTGATCGGCTGAAAGGTTCCTCCATTCCCACAATAGTATTATCTTTGCAAATTACTTTTATTCTAGTGAAAAGCAAAAACCTAAATCCTGACTGTTCTTAATTGAAAACAAAGGAAAAAAAGGAAAAGCTTTTATGATAATAAAAGCGTGGACTGTAGTTTAAATAAGTACTTTCTAATTTTCTCCCAAATAGTTTGATACTTCAAAAACTCTGCTAACAGAGTATTTTTGCATAACTGTATCTATCCTCTGCTAGGCAAATAGATCGTACTGAGTGGATTCACAGGGCAGAGGTGAACAGGTCTTAACCTTTCCTCCTTCTGTGGCAGAAACTGGAAGCTTTGCTGTGTCCCGCAATACAACCATGACTTGAGGTGCTGGCCAGGCAAACCACAGAGCGCATGGGTAGACCTAAGTGGGTGCAAGCAATTGACAACATTGGGGAAACAAAGCAGGATGAGCACGGTACAGCACCAGGACAGAGCTGAGAGAGGCCATGGGCAGCCTGGCCTGACTCTGGACTTAGCCTTGCCCGGAGCCCTCCAGATGCTCCCTCCAACCCGCATGTTTCTGGAATATCCTGATGCTTCAACACCTTTGTCCCAGCACAGGCTCCTTGTCGGCCACCAGTGGGTCACTGCAGACGCAGGTGGCCCCCCCATGGCATTTGGTTGCCAAACAGGGCTGAGCTCCCACTGAGACAGCTCTCCCCACCCAGCACAAGGTCCCTCCTCCAGCGCTCACTAATACCTGCTTCTCAAAGTGCCACAAGTTTTTCTTGAGGAGGAAGGGAGCATTAAAAGCCTTTCCAAATTATATAGAGGCCTTTGTTATTTCGAGAGACTTTCACTCCCCCCTTCTCCGTTTGACTTTGTTACCTGATGCTCGAGGAATGCATTTTCCCTCTATTAAATGTTTTAACCGCGTACGAGTTCCATCTTAATGTTAGCATCTTTAATAGTAGAATATTACCATATTAATTGCTATTGTGAACCAGAAGATACTTATATCATCCAGGCTTTCATTACCGTCATGGAGGGATTTTTCCTACTGAGTCAAAAGTGACCACTTTCCTTAATCCCCTGTTTAAAAGCCTTGTGATTCCTCCTGGCATGCCTAGGACGAGGGTGGGCAGCGTTTTCCTGGGGACAAACTCGGAATTAAAGGCATTTATTTCCCAAGGAACGGCAGCCCCCTTTCCCAACCTGCTGCGGGTCTCTCGGCGGTCGGGTGGTGGGGCAGTTAGTTTTTAAGCAATTAAGAGACAGCCACCCCCACCCCCCCCCAG
>NW_009260180.1:457947-458246 GCF_000687185.1 Egretta garzetta | reverse complement strand
AGGCGCTGCCCGCCCTCCGAGCGCACAATGCAGCCCCGTCCTCTTTAATTAACGTGCAAATCGCGTAGATTAAACGACTCTAAATAATTAGCCACAGATCCTATAAACAGGATAACATATTTAATTAAGCGGCGATGTAGATTTTGGAAACAGTTAATGCATTTTTAGAAGGGCTGCTTAGATCTCGCTTTTCCCTCCAACTTCAAGCGGCGGGCGAGCCGGGGCCGGCGGCGGGAGGGATGCTCGGGCCGGGCCGGGGGCTCCAGGCGAGGATCCCCCGGTGGCCCCAGGCCCGTTCC
>NW_009260180.1:456908-457204 GCF_000687185.1 Egretta garzetta | reverse complement strand
CGTCCCCCCGGAGCCGCCCGCGGACCGGTGACACGGGGGCCGCTGGCAGTGCCGAGAGCCCCTTCCCTCTTCTGGGGGATGGAAACGAGCAGAAATAGTGTTTAAAGAGATTAAAGGGTTTAGCGTTCGGGTGGGGGAGACCAGTCCCAATCTTTTCGCCTGGGTCCTCATCCAAAGCTGAGCCCCGGGGCGAGATGCTCCGTGGGGAAAAAGAAACATTTAAAAAAAAGAAAACACGCGGGTGGGTATGGGGAGGGCGCGGGAGCGTGGTGGGGGCAAAAGATTAACAAAGTGGA
>NW_009260180.1:454661-455131 GCF_000687185.1 Egretta garzetta | reverse complement strand
GCGGGGAGGGCCGGGGGGGGGCAGGGCCGGGTGCAGGCAGGGCTCGGTGCAGGCAGGGCTCGGTGCAGGCAGGGCTCCTCGCAAGCTCGTTTCTGCCGAGCCGGCTCGGAGCCTCTCCCGCTGCAATGGCTGTAAAAGCCAGTAGGAAGCTGTAAGATAAAACACCCAGATTGTGATAAAAGGGGAAACAAGGCGAGGCGAGCTGGCGTCCTGAATGCGAGTCTTGTACGTCTTATTATCAAGTTAATTAAAGCTAGCATCTGACAATGTCACTCGGCTGTAGAAAAAGGGATTTAAATGCAGCGTCTCCCAGGACTGCGTGTCAAGGGCTGCTTTTCATTGAGCTGGTGCGAGTGTTTGGCTGGAGGAACAGCTCTCCGGATTGAAGGGGTGCCTTTAAAGCAGCAGCAATCGACAAGGAAGCAATTATTAAATTTTGATGTTCAAAAAAAAAAAAAAAAAAAAGAAAG
>NW_009260180.1:452355-453715 GCF_000687185.1 Egretta garzetta | reverse complement strand
CAGCAGCAATCGACAAGGAAGCAATTATTAAATTTTGATGTTCAAAAATAAAAAAAAAAAAGAAAGAAAGACGACGAAGAAGAAAACGGCTTCTATAATTTGTGGTTTAGATGGAGAGCAATATGAAGAGATATCAAGGCCGAGAGCCATCAAAAGCCTCCCCCCCCCCCATGAAAGCTCCTCTCAAACACTTTAAGAGAGATTTTTAGAAGCTCGACAAGGATCCTAGAAACATTAAAACAGAAGTCGATTTTAAATGTGCACATTGAAATGCACAGAGCCGCTTACTACGTGGACTTGCACTTGAGGTCAAGTGACGGACGGATTGTATGCTTCTCCATAATAATATTAATTAAACAATTTGCATGCTAATAAGGTAACAATTATCAGGGCTTCTGTTGAAAGATTCAGGTTATTACAACACGCCAATCTGGAGGCCAGGGGTCAGGGAGTGAGAGGCGAGAGAAATTTCAACTCAAATTAACATTCTGTCAGCTCCAGAAAATGGGATAAATAAAGTCGAATTAATTCATTATAATAAAGAGAGAGAGAGAGAAAAGTCCCCCCTCTCTTATTCTGGGCTGGATTGATTACCATTCTGTATTCAGAAACACGTCCCCCTCACATTCCTCTCCTGAAATCCGACAGAAAATGAGGCATTTATTGCTACAGGCAAAATTTGGTCCAGTGGACACAGTTTACATTTAGTATTTATAGAGAAAGAAATTAAATTATGGTGAAAAGTGAAGCCCTTGACCCCAGAATTAATACCAACCCCATCATTTTCTTATTTCTGTTAGGGCTGCGTGGTCCAAATTCAAGCTACCTTTTAGCTCTAAGCAGAGGCAGGGAGACCATAATTAAACTAATCTATAGGGGGGAGGGAGGGAACAGCAATAATACAGCAGTATATTGTATGGCATTCAATTAGGTGAATAAATACAGCTCCGGACAGACAACATAGATTAGAGACTCGACTTCCTTTTTATTTCAATTTTAGCTTCCCCCCCTCTCATACCCACACAGACCAGCACTAGGAGATGTATCATCTTGACTGGGTATTTTATAACTGGAAAATCTATTTGCGTGTTTTCCAGAGATAAAGTGTCTCTCCCTCTTTCCCCTTCCCCTCTCTATCCTTTCCCCTTCCTATTTATTTTTTTTCCCCCTTTCTCTCCCCACCCTGCCCGCCCCCCGACTCCAAGGATTTCATTCCTCACGAACCTCCCAGGAAGATTTAAAGAGTTTCCCCTGTTTGATTTTTTTCCAGCCCGGCTCTTTCTCTCCCTCTCCTCTTTGTTAAAGCCAAACGCTGCTTCTCCCCGCGCTCTGCTCCCCAGCCCTGCCCGGGGGGCGCCGG
>NW_009260180.1:449330-449832 GCF_000687185.1 Egretta garzetta | reverse complement strand
GGGGGGGCTTCTCATTTTTTTTTTTTTTAATGAAACCTTTGGTGGCTGGAGCAAATATTGGAACTTCTCTCTCTCTCTCTGCCAGCTGAGTGCCTGTGGAGAGCTTCCTTCAGGAATAAATGTTCTGTAAAGTACATTTTCGGAGGAGGCGAGGGCAGATCGGGTTCCTCCCCATTTTTAGCGCAGGTGTGTGTATAATCCCGCTTTTACCAACGCTGCCGAGCACAAAAGTTAAAAGGCTCCTGTGACTGGCAGGGAGGGGGGGGAAGAAGGCCTGCCTTCCAGGGAGCTGAGGCTATTTCTACCTTTTCAGACTCGGGTGACCCGGACAAAGAAAGTCCTGGCTGTAAAAGAAGACGAACCCGCACCAATTTTACTGGCTGGCAGCTCGAGGAGTTGGAAAAGGCGTTTAATGAGAGTCATTACCCGGACGTGTTTATGCGAGAGGCTCTGGCTCTCAGGCTGGACTTGGTGGAGTCCAGAGTGCAGGTAAAACCCGTGT
>NW_009260180.1:448358-448916 GCF_000687185.1 Egretta garzetta | reverse complement strand
CGGGCCGGCCCCTGCGCCCCCGGGCCCGCAGCCCCGCTCCTCCCGGCCCTCGCCTTTTGTTTCCCTGCCTTGCGCTGGTCCTTGCCGGTTTATTTTCTTGTTATTCCCTTTATTATTGTTTTGGTTTAATCTTGCAAACGAGCCCCGAAGAGTGACATCCCAGCCTGGCTTCCCTAAACCTTTTTTTTTATTTTTTTTAAATATATTTTTCTACCGTAAACATTTTTCTTAAAACGAGCCAAGGGCGAAAAATTAGCATGCAAATATGAGGCTTAATCACGGGCCAGGGTGCGCTGGAGAACGTCAATAAAGCTCGTAGGTGCATCGAGAGCGCGTGGAACTTGTAAAACTTAATTTTAACCAACTGCTCAGGCCCTCGGTGGTGCGGGACGGGGAGGGGAGCGGTCTATTGGCTCCCACTGATGTTGGGAGGGGGGAAAAAAAAAAAAATAAAATGGGGATCGAATGGGGGAGGGGGAGTGCGGGCGTGATGCGGGTCGGCTGTTGGGTCTGCAGACGCCGTTTGGTGCCGCGGTGGCTGCGAGGGGGCGGCGAGGC
>NW_009260180.1:446859-447342 GCF_000687185.1 Egretta garzetta | reverse complement strand
TCCCCCCCCCGCTTTTTTTTATTTTCCCTACCCTGTTAAAAAGCGTGGGTATCTCTTCCAACGCCACCCCACCCCGCTCCCCCCTTTGCTCTCTCCGTCTCGCAGACGCCCGGTCCCGTGGACGGGGGCTGCAGGCACCTCCAGGGGTGGAACGGGGGAGGCCTGAGCTGCGCTTCTCCCTCCCCCTGCCCCGGCCACCGCGGGGGGCCGGCGCGCTGGGTGTTAATTGCTTCTCGTTGTTCGGTGTGTAGGTCTGGTTCCAAAACCGCCGGGCCAAATGGAGAAAGAAAGAGAACACGAAGAAGGGCCCGGGGCGGCCGGCTCACAACTCCCACCCCACGACGTGCAGCGGGGAGCCCATGGACCCCGAGGAGATCGCCCGCAAGGAGCTGGAGAAGATGGAGAAGAAGAAGCGCAAGCACGAGAAAAAGCTCCTCAAAAGCCAAAGCCGCCACCTGCACTCACCCAGCGGCCTCTCCCTGC
>NW_009260180.1:445577-445944 GCF_000687185.1 Egretta garzetta | reverse complement strand
CCCTATTTTTTCCCTCTGCCCCCCTCCCCTCTCCCCTGTTATAGAGCCGGAGAGGAGATGAAAAGGCTTGTAGTTTTAAATTCAATGTGACAGCTCTGGAAAGAGCGGATGATGAATCTCCTATTATTGGATCAGTCTATTTGCCGCTCAATGTCTCTCTGTAATTGGAGCAACATCACTTTAAAGGTTCAGAGAGTAGAGCATTTCTGGTGAAAAATCCCCACAACACGCTGGTGAATGTTTTAAAGGGAAATCTATTAGTGATTTGGAGAGGGGAGGGGACAAGGGGGAAGAGGCTGGGTTGGAGGGCTGGGGGGGAGGCTGTGTGTGTCTGTGTGTGTGTGTGTGTGTAACTCCGGCTGTTTAG
>NW_009260180.1:440090-441578 GCF_000687185.1 Egretta garzetta | reverse complement strand
GGCCGCCAGAGCGGGTCCTCCTCTCCTTAGAGTTTCTCACAGGTCGATTCAGGTGATCAGTTAGAGCTTTTTGGGTTTTATATTTAAAAGGAAAAAAAAAAAAAAAGAAAGCGGGGTAAAAACAAAAACAAAAAAAAAAAGAAAAAAAGGGGAAATTGTTTGTTAAGGCTTAGCAGCAGCTGGACTTTGTGGTGTGACAAACTGTACCGCGACAACAACGGAACTCCTCAAAACCCTTGTAAAATGCAAAAATGTCTAAGAATATTTATATATGTAAAATTTTTGATAAATAAAGGCTCTAAAACTCCCTGCCGCCTGGTCTGGCTGTGTGACTCTTCCCTCTCTTTTTAAATTTTTCTCCCCCCCCCTTTTTTTTTTTCCTTTAAGCCCTCTTTGTGTGCGTGCGCGTGTGTGTGTTTATTGCTTAACAAATTTATTCATTTATAGCCTCCCGGTGCCCACCCCTCCCATCCGAGGTTAGGAGCTGCAGGCTACGGGACCCGGCCAGCTCCTGCAGAGTTTTGATATGAAAGTAATTATTTTCCCGGTGGCTGCTGCGGGGATTCAGTTTCTTGCCCAAAGGGTTATTATACATTACCGATTTCTAGTGATATGAAATCACATAAACTTCCTACAATAATAGAATTAGCATGAAAGGCTGGGGTGTCAAATTGAAATTGGAAAATAATAGCCTCAGCAGCTGGGGGAGTGTGTGTGCATATTGGATCGGAGATGGGAATACGTGGGGCGGAATTTTCATGAGGTTTTTTCTCTTTGTCAGGCCTCTTGTAGCTGGCTATATTAAGATAGATGTTCAATGATATCCCTCATTGTTCTGTCGCTTATATTGATGTTGCTGTGTTATCAACCTATTGATCATGTGTCGCCTGTAATAGGACAGGCGCAGCAAACGCTCCTCTTTACAAAAGCAGAACACATTTGTTCTAATAGGGTTGGGGCTCCTGGGGGAGCCTTTGGGAGCTTCAGGACATCTGCACCAGAGAAATATTAACAAACTTGGCTGGAGCTAAAATGAACCGCGGCCCCCTCCGTCCCGCGCCCCTCCAAAAAAAAAAAAAAAAAAAAAAATTTTATATATTTCTCTCTCTCTCGCAGCCTCCTCAATTTAGAGTGAGCCCGTGTAGCACAAACGCCACCAATTCCCCAGAAATTGAAATCCCAATTATTAAAACCATTAATTCTGGCGAGTCTGTGCACAGTGGAATTATGTTTACAGCCTCGTTAAATATCCCTGATCCCTCCTGGTCATCAGGCCTTTATTTGCAAATAAATTGAAAATAATCAGAAGGATAGGCTTTCCTCGTCGGCGCGGGCTCAAATGAATTTCTGAGCCTCAGTCCCTTTAATAATATTTACATAATTTTCGCTCAGTGACTCTGATATTTGCTCTCTAGGAGACCGAGCTTATAGGAAAAATAATTAGATCAAAAGAAAAAGTGCGAGAGAGGGAGAGCGCGGGAGCGGATC